>NC_060122.1:201684870-201984870 GCF_021461395.2 Schistocerca americana
CGATCAATCAGCAATTAACATGCCTGGTGACGGAAATTTCGTCAATATGCAGACCACTAGACAAATAGCTATATCCAGCTCAGAGCCCAGTCTTGTCCGTGACTTTATATCAAACCATGTGGCGGGGGCAGAGCTGTTTCAGTTGACAAATATTACCAGCATGTTTGAAGCTATTATCAAGGAAATGGCTGAGAACAAAAATCAGTGACTCTAAACAAAAAAAGATATTGACAAACAGATGACACTTTTGAACACGCGACATGACGAGATTAAGGCTGAATTAAGAGCACTAAAAACTTTGTGTGAAAGAGCAGACGAGATTAACGTGAGACTGAGCGGCCAATTGTCAGAACGTGACTCAAAATTTTCCGCAGGAAAAAACCACAAAAGACGTTAAAGATATTCCAACTGAAGTCAAACATTTAAACGCTACATGCGAAGCTGTTGCCACTCAAGTCAAATCTTATCCGTCAGTTTATGACTGAAGGCAAAGTTAACACTATGGATCAACAACTTTCAAACAACTGCAATTACACACTGCCAACCTTTTTGCCAACATAAATAAAGAATTTCATGACTGGGTTGATAAGAAAAATAAATATTTTGACGAATGTATAGCGGAAAAATTACCGACGGTTATGCACGGCAATGTAGCGGAATTCTTCAAAAATAATAAACATGTCATAGCTGAGGCAGCTGAATCCAAAGCAGGACAACAGAAACAACTAAACAATTACGTACGACCAGAGTGTAGTAATGCCAATAATCATAATGCTCGCTTTGGCAATGAAAACATATATGTATGACACATATCCTCTGTACAAGACACACACCCTTCAGCAACAATAGTAAACACCTAATTACAATCGTGACACGTATGGTCAGTAGGTTCTAGGCGCTCAGTCCGGAACCGCGCGACTGCTATGGTCGCAGGTTCGAATCCTGCCTCGGGCATGGATGTGTGTGATGTCCTTAGGTTAGTTAGGTTTAAGTAGTTCTAAGTTCTAGGGGACTGATGACCATAGATGTTAAGTACCATAGTGCTCAGAGCCATTTGAACCATTTTTTTTTCGTATGGTCAGTACATTCCTTTCCATTCACCAGCCGATCACTACAATAACTACAATGAAAGCAATCGAAATCACAGTGTCAAAGAAGAAGAAAGTCTGATTAAAAATCGGCAATTTCACTTTCATCCCGGAAACACGTACTACACATCCCATAATTTTTCTGAAAGCGTTTAGAAATGCGTCTCAAGAGCATGGAGTGATCGAAAGAGAACTTCTTACATTGTAGGTTACATCCAGGGTGACGCAGTTGTCTGGGCATATAATTTAGCCGACAGATGTGTGACTTTGAAAAATCTTTCTTGGCCAAATTTTTGTCGCAGTCGGTACAAAAACGTATAAGGAAACAGACTGTGGAACCTGAGCCTTTCAATGCTAAACAAGACAATTTGCGCCGATATTTTGAGAAATATTAGAATATGGGACACTTTCTTGATGAACCTGTAGCTACGCGCGGTATTCTCCGCGCACTGAAAGCCAGATTGCCTTTTAACATTAAAAATGATGCAGAATATTTTCTGACTGTGCTTGATTCTGTTGATATGTCACATGAGGATCAACGTTCCTCACGGCAAAACAGCTGCCACAGTGTTTACGTCAGTGGCATGTAAAACGCGCAGGCTAGCCAAATTACTCCTGGCGTGCCGGTGCTGTCGGTTACGTAACGCAGCAGAATCAATGGATTCCTTCCGGAAACCAATACACTTACCAAAATCAGCAGACACACCCCATTATGAGCAATAATCATAACATATTATACACAACAAGCGATGACAGACACAAAAGGCGCCGCAACAACAATAATGGAAATAACAGAAACGGAAACAACAAAAACTGGAACAAAAACAGCAACAAGTATGAGCCAGTACAAAATCAACAGCAGAAATGAAACAGTAACAACGGTAATGCGAGCGAAATATTGGTCCTCCACCTCAGTACAATATCAACACAGGTCCGTGACAAATGCTGCCACAGCCTGTACAAAATAGACTTAACCACCACTCACCAGGCAAGTCAAGGTGTTCAACCACAAAAGCCACAACAGACTGGAGGGTGGAATACACAATACCCTTATGTAAACGTAACACAAGTGTCAAGTGAAGCTCCACCTCCGTTTGTATCATCACATGCACCAATTACGACGATGACAAACTAAAGACAGTCATCAATATGCCCCATGTCGTGAATGAAGTAGGTTTCGGGGTCGACTTCAATATCAAATCATTATTTGATACATCCACTGATGAACAACATCATGATTATGTAGCAAATAGTTTTAAGCAGCAACCACTGTTATTTATACACTACAATCATGATGAGAGTTTAGCTGACGAACTATTGCAGAAAAATACACAGTGTCGTTCATCTAGCAAAAAATTGGTTTAGCTACAACTACTGGAATAGTAGGAGGTATTCCTACTAATATTGTTTCGGACACAGGAGCGGCTGTGAGTGCCTTGTCGTGTGATTTCTTCAAGAAAATGACTGAATTTAAACCTGTAAAGATTTTATATGCCATAGGTAAGAAGTCTAGTAGACATACGAAAGAGGTTTTTGTGACAATTAAGATAGGTAATGGAACGGTACATTTCTCATTCCTCATTCCTCGTGGTCCAGAATCTGATTATTAATTGTATTATCGGTTTAGATATGTTATGTGAGAAGGACAGCGTTATTGACTTTTCGAAATGTAAATGTTTCCTTAAACATAAGGGCAGTGCAATAACCTTTGACTTGGATATTAGGACTCTCAAAGAGGACAAACATTAAAATGGGTCGAAAAAAACATACAGACACCCACACCTGATACAGAATATGATGATTTGAAAAAGCTGATTAGCCATAATTTAAGTGAAACCACTGCTATTACTGGTAATTAACGCGATGAGCTTTATCAAGTACTATCTAAGTATATACAGGTCTTTACTAAACGACTAGGTGTAACATATGTTTATCAAACTGGAATCAAGCCTCACTAAGTTTTCTATCACGAAACCTATAATGTACCACTATCTCAAGGACATGCTGCGTGGTAAGAACTTAAACAGATGCTACAGTGGAAGCTCATCGAATCTTCCACATCTCCCTACTGTAGTCCGTTAATTGCTGTCAAGACATCTATCGGAAATATTAGAGTGGTGTTGGATGCACATGACATAAATGAAATTTGTAAGAGGTATGCGATGTATGCGCTGCCTGCAATAGGCAAGGTATAGGAGAGTCTCTGACCAGAGAGCAGTATGTACTTAGTTGTCACGAGTCGGCATTAGTCTTCAGTAGTCTGCGTGAGTCGGCAGTACTCGGCAGTTGTCTGCGCGTGTCTGCGCTTGTCTGCAGTCTGCTCTGGTTGGGACTCTGGAGGATGAGTATTATTGTAGAAGGTAAAGAAGCAGCCTTGCGCTTATTTAGTAATGTATGTTAACTGCCATACAATTTCTTTTAAAATATGCCCCAATAATAATTTTTATAATATAAAGTAATTTTTTTTTTTTAAAAAAAGCATTCATTTCAATTTAATGCATCATAATTCCTTTCACGAATCACAAAGCACAGGCCAGCACTGCACGCAGCTGTGCCGAAAAATTTTTAGTTAAGAGCAGATATATTCGCAGTTTTTATTGAGGTAAGAATTTTTGCTTTTTTATTTAGAATACAGGGCCGTGGCGCAGCGCTGCTGTCGTCGTAAAATTTACCAGGTTACTGAATTTTCCTTTTTTTATTATTTCGGGGTTTAGAAATTGAATTTTGTGATTACATCAAATGTAAATGCATTTCTGCACAGAGATCATAAATGGGAACCAATTTTGTTCAGAGGTTACAATATTTAAAATTCATTTAATTATTATTTCCGTGGGAGGTTACACATGGTTCATGGTACATTTTAATATTTTTGTGGGGAGGTTACAAATTATACTACATGTACTAACTAAACCAGAAAATTGAGAGAGACAATCACAGAAATTTTTGATACTAAGTACTTTTCCACGAGCGACATAACAAATTCGTTTTGGCAAGTAGCAATCACTCATGATTCCAGAAAATATACTGCTTTCATATTCGGGGGCGAACATACCAATTCTGTGTTCTTCGATTTGAATTGAGCGTCAGTTCAGGCGTATGTATTACTGCTTTGGATACTGTGCTTGGTGATGAGTTAGTTGAGACTGTTACATATTGTGTCGATGATCTTTTGATAGCTACTACGACTTGGAATGAACATCTTGACACCTTTGAAAAGATTTTGCATAAATTTATACAAGCTGGTGTAACAACTACACTAAGAAGTAAAAATTTTATTGTAGTGATATTAGGCATATTGGACAGATAATTAATGCACAAGATACACGCCCTGATCCAGGTAAGATGGACGCTACTGGTAATTTTCCTAATCCTCACACTAAAAAACAACTGAAGTCATTCCTAATACTCTGTTCTTCTTTTGAAGTTTCCTGTCAGAACAACTATTGAACAGTAACCATCTCGTTACTGGTATGGATCTGGTCTGAATAGCGCCAGCAAGATTTTGATAACATTAAGCATGCATTGGTGAATGCAAACATTTTAGACCATCCAGACTCTAGGTTAGATTTTTGTATGCTGTGTGATGCATCTTGCAGTGGCTTGGGTTGTTGCCTATTTCAATTACTTAAGTACAGAGAAGAGGAACAGGTAAGATTGGATTTGCAAGCAATACTTTAAGTGAATGTGAAGTTATTTGTACAACCACTGAACTGGAAACTCTTTCAAAAAATTTAACTGTTATTTGTATGGTAAACACACGAAAATTTATACAGATCACCAGGCTCTGATATTTTTGTTAACGTGTAAGTTAGTTCATCCTAGATTATCACGCTGGGCTTTATCTCTTCAGAATTACACATTTGAGATTGTAAACATTGAAGGTAAAGACAACATTGCAGATGCTTTGTCTCGTCTTCCACAAAGTTTGAATGATTGTAATACTGATCCTGATAATGTGAGCGACTAAAGACTACTCTTAATGCAGGATAAACAATATTACCAATATTACATTCATCTGTGTAGAAATTTGGCAGCTTTACAAGTGTGTGAACAGCACTGGAACAAGATAAGAGAAGTACGGTACAAACCACGCTGACGCAACATGACAATGCAAGAAACATATACTACTCTAGTACTATTAAGCGAAAGCAGGAATTCAAGGTAAGCATGCAAGCACTATTGCGTACTCACCACAAATCTTCTGCACCAAAGAGGCACAACCTGAAGTGGCGTCCGCTGTACGACGGTCCATCTGTAATTGTTAACATACCGCATCCTGGTGCACAACTGTTGAAGAACCCAAAAACAAATAGAATCATTGGGCTTTATGCTCATCGGGACTTAAGAGTATTTCATTCCAAGCAGTAAACATATATCTGTAAGTAATGAGTAAGTAAACTTTACATTTATAGAACACACCTACCTCTCAGTATTACTGCGGGGAAAGTAGATAACATAAGAAATTTTGTTTCAGCCGATCCATCCAGCAGCACAAGAACAAAGAAGAGATTTCAACTTCGCCAAACGTATATAAACAACATCAGCCTAATTTATAACGCAAATGTCATCAGGCACATACTCTACACACACTCGCAACGCGGGAATTCTGCAGGTTTGATTTTAGTGTGTTGCTTTAGACGTTTGTCCATTAGTGTATGAGTGCTTGGACTTGTTTGCTGATGTATCCAGATGTTGTGTCTAATATTTCCAATTTCAGGTGACATCATTCGCGAATGCTAAGTTTGGCTCTAAAATCTTTAGTGTTTGTAAGATTGTGTAAATAACTGTATTCCAGATAAAGCCTAAATATAATATAATTATGTATAACCATCACTACTGATGTAAAGTAAAACGTAAACTGTTAGTATGTAAATGTGATCATAATTTGTAACATGTATTAAAACGCGTAAAACCATGAGGTTTATGTAAAAGAGCCTGCCTTAAGGACTTCCTACATACATCGCAATACCTGAAACCACGATGAAGTATGTGTGCAAGATAGTTAAAACTATGAGAGTGATAGCGATGAAATATTTTTGTAGAAACTTGTTAACAGACATTCTTTGTACATCGGCAGATAAACTTAAGTTCAATAACATTTGTATTGCATCGCCTAATGGCATTTACCAAGATGCAACTGTGCGAAATAAGGAACTGGTAAACCAATCGACCTACGGTCGCGACGCACAAAAGCACTGAAGACAACTCCACGCGTGAAGGAATTGTGGATGGGACTTCAGTGAATGTAATATTCGCGGAATACGACGGCCACTCTCACTTGGAGAAACCGAGGATCGACGCCAACATTTTTCTGCCGTAGTTCTGCATCCATGCCTTCACAGAACTTACGTTGTGGAATGTAAATCAACAGGTCTTCACCCACGCGACGTATGACCTAACAAGAACAGCGTTTACAGTATAAATAAACAGTCCAACGAGTGAACATGCTCATATATCGGTTGTCAAATCTGTGAACAGTGACGTCGATATGCAATAACTTCAACGTCATGGAAACTACCAAAACAATGCTTACCTGTGCGTTATTATTGTATGTGTTATGAATATGATCCGCAAATAACGACACGTCATGCAAAGACAGCTAATCGGAAACAGAAAGACATCTTAAATGCAATATTTTCCCTGAGACACAATGACGAATAGTGAAATGTATTTGTCGACTAATTATAAAATACTGACAAAAATTAAAAAAAAATGGTTTTATTGTCAAAACCTAACCTTAGTAAGTAGAAAACCGGGCTATCTAGTAATCAGTGTGGAATTGATTTAAAACATTGCCACCAGAATGTGCCAGGTGCTAAGTGATACCTTTTCTGAAAAAAAGTCCGCGCTACGTGCCCATGCTGTTGTTTTTGTTTTTGAGGTTCGATTCTGTTCAAGTTGTAGTGATTAGTCCTGTCTATTGTGTTTACTATTGTGGTTTATGTGATAGATGAAACAAGAAAACGTCGGAAAAGGGATGAAATAAGAAGCTAAGATCCGAGAGGAAACCATATGACAACAATAAGAAAGTTATTATACCTCACAAATAACCTCCAAGTGATGAGATAAGTCTATTTGATAACTTTAACGCCTTAGAACTAAGGCTTTGTTGAAGAAATTTGCTTGATTATGATTTTTCTGTAGCTTTTTAAGCTAACCTAAGCTTAGATTATGCAGACCACGTTAGGTTATGTTTGACTAGGTTCCTGGACTGTAGTAGACCTACTAACTGTGCAGAGAAGCAAACAAACAGGTTATTCATGGCAGTCGCAAATTATTTAATGCCTCCAATTCCTGTGTTTCTTTGTTGTAGGTTTCATGCCCGTGCCGCTATCAATGTAGAGATATTACATTGAACACAAATTAAACATATTTAATCAGTTCTACGAACTAGATGATAATGTTAAGCAAAACACTTATTTGATGGGAAACGTAAGTATATACGATGGTGGAAGAAGGCGTCATGGTTCTTACAAAGAACCCAAGGAGAGTTGCAGACGGGCTAGTGTTTTTTATGTAGTTCCTGATGACGAAGGTGGACATATTCAAGTCTCCAAAAAAAAAAAAAAAAAAAAAAAAAACTTTCTGGAAATTCACAAAATTAACAGGCGAAGAGTAGAAACCTTTGTAAAAGCAAAAAAGAGTGGTGATTTGTTTTACCTGCATTGAACGTAGGGGAAATAAGAATAAAGAAAGGAAATATACAGCTGCTGATGTAAAACGCTTTGTTGAACACATCAGAAGTTTCTCCAAGGACGAAAGCCATTACACAAGGTCTAGATGCTCCCTTCCATTTTTAAGCCAAGATTTAAACTACAGCAGAATGTATGTGGCATTTGCTCCGCCTTATCCAAACAGAAACATTAGATATTTGTACTACAAAAAAGTATTGAAAGAACACTTTCCCAAACTGACAGTTCACTGCCTAAGAAAAGATACCTGTAACACATATGATCTGCTTAAAAATAAAATGTTGAATGACTCAAACAACAGAGCTGTACATCATACTTCACTAGAATTTCATTGCAGATGCGCTGAAAAAGCTAGAGAAAATATGAAGCATGATTATTTATATTCTACAACTCCTGCAAGTGGTGGTAGTGGTTATTGTTTAACGTCCCGTCGACGACGAGGTCATTAGAGACGGAGCGCAAGCTCGGGTTAGGGAAGGATTGGGAAGGAAATCGGCCTTGCCCTTTCAAAGGAACCATCCTGGCATTTGCCTGAAACGATATACGGAAATCACGGAAAACCGAAATCAGGATGGCTGGAGACGGGATTGGACTGTCGTCCTCCCGAATGCGAGTCCAGTGTGCTAACCACTGCGTCACCTCGCTCGGTCCACTCCTACAAGTGATAGACTCACAGTACCCATATATTTACAACAACTTTTCTCTTTGGCAACATTGTCACACTGACAAATCTGTTATTTGTCAACTTGCATGTTACAATTTAAGAATGCATATGGCAGGTAATAATAAAGGTTTTATGTTTCTTTGGTACGAGGGCATGAAAGGCAGGGGAGGCTATGAAATAGCGAGCTGTGTGTTAAGGGGGATTAAAAGTAAAATCATCCAGAAAACCAATTAAAAATCAAATAGTATTGTTTCTATGGATATACTTGGTCTCTATTGATTTCTGTGACGAAGTTCACCACAAGTATATCGTCTCTGTACACTCATACTCAACTTGTGACCGAGACTTTGCTCTAATAGAAAAAAGAGCAGAAAATCGTTAAATTCCTTTGGATCTTGTGAGAGTTTTGTGTAATTCCAATAGCAAATTTCCTTTTCTAACAGCTATGATGAACGACAATGATTTTTATGATTTCCCCAAAGTAGCTAAAGGAAACCTCATCACAAAATAGTTAGAAATTTCCAAGGCCATTTGGCTCAAAGTTTCCAAAACAAATCCAGGAAAAGTGTTTACAAAAAGCATTCAGTGAAGTTGAAAGTGGATGCAAACGAATGTATTCAAAAATGGTGTGATGATGGAAACGATAAATGGCTTGGATCTACTCCAGCTTGAACTAACAGCCAGATTGAAAACTGAGAAGGAGGGCTTAAAAAAGACGATACCTTATCTGAAACAATAAAACAAACTGTTTTAGTAAAATCTGACTGAATAAACACAGCAGCTATTCACAGACTGTAACGTTGTAATACTTTGTTTATAAAATAGTGGTAAATTAATACAAAATGTTACTTTTTAAACTTTTTAAAAAGGCATTTACTTTGAAATAAAACTTGTAGGAACACAGTAACGTGCTTGATTTTGCCTTTGTTATTTAACTAGTCTGTTTGCTAATGCTGCCCTTCAATAGGCCTAACTGACTTTTCGTAGTAATATAGTTGTTATAGAAAAGTGTAAGCAGTAGTCTCCAGAGTTTTATAATAGTAAAATTATTGTTATTATCCTTCCAACACCCTTTTATTTACAGACATAAGTGGTAGATTTAGCCCAGTTTTTATATCAGAGAGATTGGCACCTAGCCCTGCTTTTGTTTTGTTCCATCAACAACTTTTTGTTGTTGTTGTTGTTGTTAAATGTTTTACTTTAGCTTTACTCTAAAAACGTTTGTAGATTAACTGTCTTCATTTGTTTAGGCTATAAAAAACAAGGATCTCAAAAAGGAATTCTTTCTTGAAACTTTTTGCGATTTCCTCAAAACAGCAGTTGTGGTACATACACAGATTTTATGATTAGTCGACATTTTGCTTTAACATACATGTTAGTTTTAAGATTATTGTACCTATTTTAGATGTTAGTGCTTATTTTTTGTACAAACTTCATGGAATTCCCTGTCACAGTGATGTCTTGCAAACATTCACATACGAACTGTATATAAATTGTGATCAGCATGTTGTGGCTACTGCCACATTGAAAGAGATGTGACTGCTCATGCACGGAAGAGCAATAACAACATTTAAATCCTCTGGGGCATGCGCCTCATTCAAATATTCCATACTATGAATTGTATTTCAATATGTATGTAAATATTGTATTGAATGTGTGTTCTTTCGACTCGCAGTTCAGGGAGCAATTTAAAGGCGCATTTGGAGGATGGGCATGGATACATCGCAAAAACGTAGATGTCGGCTCCGCATATAAATAAATAATTACTTAAGATATTAATCAGTATAAGCTGTTTTATCGATTGTGGCGTGCAACCGCTGAAACATTAGAATAATTACGTAGTTCAATTGTCCTGAATACAACACGGCACCTTTTTTGTTCTCGATAACGTCCTGATCGGACGCATATCTGCCATCGATGCAGATTATTACTTGGCACTCTGTCATTATTCTATTTCATTGAGACACAATCTCACTAGGAGTACACATTGTTGCACACAGCAACAGAATTAATGTAATTATCTATGTAATGTAATTCAGTATAATATTTAGTGAATACAGTGATATTATTTAATCTTGTGTTTCATTTATGTTGCAAGCTATTGTTCACATTAAAAGCGTCCTCGCAAGGCTAAAGGTTATGTGTTACTAATATTATCATTGGTCCGGCACTAACCAAAACTTTGGAACTAATCAATCTATTAAGTTCGATAAAGATATATTTTCAGAAAAATCACCCATGGTCAGACTTACAATGAACAGAAACTACGCAAAAAACCATTATTAAGTGCCCAATGTTTGTAATAACTACATATTCAAACACAATTCTTAGTATAGAATATTTGAATGAGGTGCATGCGCCGAGAGGATTTAAATGTTGGTATAGCTCTGACGTGCATGAGCAGGCACATGTATTTCAATGTGGCAGTAGTCACGACATGGTGAATACATACTATTATCATCACCTATTGTTATTTGTCTGCTCTCTGATATTCTCAATATAGACAACAAAAGCCACCATAAATCAAAAATCATGATAAAACAGAGCAAGACATGTCTACACACAGAAATCAATGCGAATGTGTCAGTTCTATAATTTAGACTGAAGGTAAACTACCTTTAAAGGCCCATTGGCGGCTTGGTCTACATGCACATTGTCCTGAATTTCCCCCCCCCCCCCCCACTCTGGTAACCAGGGGAATGGTAACAGCATCCTTTACTGTTGAAGCAAGTACAGTTCATGTAAGAGCTGGGCCACTTCTTCTTTCAGGTACATGATTATATTAGATTAGATTTACTTTCATTCCAACTGATCTGTAGTGAGGAGGTCCTCCAGGATGTGTAATGTGTGAGGAAAACTACAATACATGACAAATATTTACAACTAAAACAAATAAGCTAATGTACCATTCCACAGGTCCCAAGTGGAATGATCATCATATAGTAATGAACACTACATAAAGAAGTCATTTTACAAGTACTAATGCACTGAATTTTAAATTAAAAAGTTTTATTTATTTATTTATAAAGTAATAAACATGCAATACAACTGCTATAATACTTATTTACGATGAACACATTACTGTACTGAAATGGTGCAGAAGTTGATTATTCTTATTTCTAGTATTGATTCCATGAATTGAGCTGTTGGTTTGAAAAAGTGATATATTTTTAACAGCAAATCTCATTAAGGAATAAATATATTGGGAAGCAGTAGTTAGTATCCCTAGTTACCTAAACAGGCTTCTGCAGGATGTTCTTGAGTTCACACCACATATAACTTTTACTGCACGTTTTTGTGTCCGGAAAACGTTAGCTGGGCTTGATGAATTACCCAAAAAATAATCCAATATGACATTATTGAATGAAAGTAAGCATATTATGCCAGCTTTTTCATTTTTATATCCCCTATGTCTGACACAGTTCGCATTGCAAACAGAGACGATTTGTTAAGATGCTTCAGCAGTCCTGTGGTGTGCTCCTCGCAGTTGAATTTATTATCTAGCTGTAATTCCAAGAATTTAACACTGTCCACTTCTTCTATCATCTTGTCATCGTATGTTAGACATATACTCGTGGGACACCCCTTACAACTTCTGAACTGCATGTAGTGTGTTTTTTCAAAGTTTAGTGACAAAGAATTAGCTAGGGACCAGTGATTAATGTCCACAAATATTTTATTAGCTGATCTTTCTAAGACTACACTTGATTTGCTATTTATTGCAATGTTTGTATCATCGGCAAACAAAACGAACTTGGCATCTGGTAATGTTACTGATGAACGGTCGTTGATATACACAAGAGAAAGTAAGGGCCCATGTGCTGCAATGATATAGGACATTAAGGGAATTGGGGTAGATGAAAAACTGCCTGCCCTGAGTATGCCCTGTTTGCTCCAGTGCATTCAGGATCGCATAGAACTTCGCGGCACATACAGTCTATGAGCTCTGTTCCAGAGACCTGGAACTTTGTCCACAAAATATTTCTACGCTGCTCCCAACATTGTTGCCACATCCGGATGCAGTCTCTGTACGCCTCTTGCTGGAGTGCGGGAACCACCATCTGTGATTTTTGTTTTGCTCACCTATCGTTGTAAATCTTTGTCCTTTCAAAGGGGTTTTCAACCTTTGAAATGAAAAAAGTCCTCAGGGGCCTGCTCTGGAGAGTATGAAGGATGAGGCAGCCCATTGATTTCGTTTCTTGTGCAGCAGTCATGCAGCAACAAGAGTACATTTTAGTTCGTTGTAGCTCAGTTTCCATTTGATAGCTCAGTCATGAGTGAAACGAGTGAGCTAGAAAACGAAAACTTAACTAGACGCTACAAAACCAAGCCACTATAATCCACTTTTTATCTCTAACTCAATTTAATTTAATTTACTTAGAAAAATTAAAGTAAGTGAATATTTTTTGTATAACATTCACCAATTATTGAAACAATTATTTGTTTATACAAAAGGTGAATGTAAGAAAATTAAAATTAAAATATTTTAATATAAAAGTTGAAAATAAGAAAATAAAATTTAATACTGTTTTATAGAAGGTAAATGTAAGAAAATAAATAAAACCAATGTATGAAATTTATTCTTTACACTAAAGTTTTCTAAGTCTTTCTACCTGAGCTGCCATAAGACTTTTGTGACCTGTTGTTCATAAACGTTTTTTGAGACAAGTCTTATTTACAGTTTGACCACATTCACATGTGACATGTCTCGATATATTTTCTCTATAAATCAAACAAAATCCATCTTTTCAATATTATCTTTATGAAATTCGTAAATCTTCTTTTTCTCTAGACAGTCATTACACTGTTTTAGGTGATTGGTATTGTCCATTTAAAGATCATAGAATTTAATAGGAAAAATTAAAATTCATTCTCAAAAACTGCAGACCAACCACCACACTGTCCTTCTTGGACTCCTCTTATCCTATGTACACAGCACCATACGAAGACTAAGTTCTGAATTAACAGAACCACTTCATTTATTCGAGCTCATATTAAGTACATAGACAAAGGTGTTGGTTGTTTTCACAACTGGCTGGCTCTCCACCAGCCACTGACATTTTGATGACTTCATGACATAATGGCCAAAAACTACATCCATACTCCACAAGCCACCTGACGGTGTGTGGCGGAGGGTACCCCAATATCAGTCTATAAACTCGGTTAAGAGGTTTGACAGTGTTAAGAACCTCTATCAATGTATATCTAGCTGGTATTCGACTGACAGTGTATATTCTGAAAAAAAAATGTTCAAATGTGTGTGAAATCTACTTTCTTCAGTTTCTTTCGGATGTAAATAAATTATTTTCTTTACATTTTCCTATTTTATTTGATGTGATGATATGAAAATAAAATGCAAAAGTTAGTATGAATACTGAAAACAACCTTAAAAGGTGATAATCTGTGTTTAAAGTGAAACATGTTCCCCTATTATTTTCAGTGTAGCATACATAGCGCCATCTCTAATTGAAGTTAAGGACTGTTAAGTTTGGCGCGAGGAATGCATGCAACAAACAGCAGGAGACAATGTTTACTTAACTTCCCTCAGCTAGCGACCTTGCCTGTGCTAATGGAGAGTTTTGCACTATCTTTATCTAGAGACCACATGCTGCTAGGTAAATATGACTTGTAAACTCTCATCGATCTCAAGAAAATATTAATTCATTTTTCTAATTTCAAAATACTTACATAATCTACATAAAAAGTGCTATTCAGACGGTTCTAGGCGCTTCAGTCTGGAACCGCGCGATCGCTACGGTAGCAGGTTCGAATCCTGCCTCAGGCATGGGTGTGTGTGATGTCCTTAGGTTAGTTAGGTTTAAGTAGTTCTAAGTTCTAGGGGACTGATGACCTTAGACGTTAAGTCCCATAGTGCTCAGAGCCATTTGAACCATTATTTTGCTATTCAGAAAAATTAGAATTGGCTATAATTTTCTTCTTCTTCTTGCGTTAGGGCCTCTGTAGGACGTTCAGTGTCCGTTTCTCCTGTCGGCTCGACTAGTGACACACTAATTTTTTTCCTGTATTCTTCTCTGTTATTGATCTCCGGCGTATTGGTCGGTGTATATTTGTTCCTCCAATATTCCTTTCCTTCGATCTTGATCCCCAATTCCAATCAGTCCTTCCAAAGTTCAACAAACCACATGGTTCCTGTCTTTCCCCAAGTCCTCCCTGTTGGTTCCCGCACTGTCTTTATCATTCTGTACATACTCATCCTGACTATATGTCCCGTCTCTAATGACCTCGTTGTCGACGGGACGTTAAACACTAACCACCACCACCACCACTATATGTCCAGCATACCTTGGCCTTTTGAGTCTGATTTCCCTGGATATTGTTCTCATGTTCCGGTACAATTCTTCCCCAGCTCTTCGCATCCACCTCTCTCCCCCTCTTTTGGGACCTAATATTTTTCTCAGTATTTTTCTCCCTTCTTTCTCTAGTTTTCTGCCCTATTTCTTCCTAGTGTCATCGTCTCAGCAGGATGTAATACTGCATTCCTCGCTGTTGCCTTGTAGCGGCTTATCTTTGCCTCTGTGGACATATTCTTTTTATTGTATATCTCTCTCGTCATGCAGAAGGATCACCTCATCTTCTTTATCATTTCTGTTATTCCCTCCTGGCTCCTGTTCTTTCCTATTATAAATTATCCCAGATATTTACATTTGCCCACCATTTGTACAGTGCCTTCCCATGTTTCCCAGTCTGGAGTGGTATTTAATGTCTTTGTCTTGTTATAGGCGATCCTCAGTCCCACATTTCTGGTTACCTTACTTAAGTTGTCGAGTTGTGTCTTTGCACCCTCTTCCATTTCACTTACTATTGCTACGTTGTCTGTAAATGCTGGGCAGTCCGCTTCAGCCTGTTGTCATTTTTGTCCCCCACATGGGTCTTCAGTGTTCCCATTTCCTCGTTTACTGATCTCCACTGTCTGATCACTTCACCCAGTGCTATACTGAACAACAATGGTGACAATCCATCTCCCTGTTTCACACTAGTATTGATCTCAAATTCTTCTGATAGCGCTCCTCTGAATCTCACCCTTGCTTTTGTGTCTGTCAGAATTTGTGTTATGATATCATTTTGTAATTAGAACACAAAATTTTTGAGTTTTTATTTTCTCTTCCCTCCTACAAAACGAATTGCAAACCAGCTGCAAAGATTCCATTATCTTTTTCTAGTTCTGTAATGATTTATACAGTTAAAAATTTCCAGTAAGTATTGCATGCTGTGCATTCTAAGTTAAATTTTTCTTGCCATACATTGTTACATACATTAAAGTATGTGTACTAATTTTTTTATGAAAATGTTCATATGGTTTCATATTCTTTTCTGTAAAGATACAATATTCTTTCTGTAAGTCATGTTAACCACATAGGACAGTTCGTTATGAAATTATATAGAGTTAGGTCAGTGTCTGATTTGAGTAGTGTAACTCAAATTGAAAACTGCATTGTATGCTTTGAGAAAATTATTTGCTGGATAAATATTCCACAATTGCCATGGGAAAATTTCGTTTCTTTCATTTTTCAAGTATGTATTCTGTAGATTTACATGGTCGAATATTGAATAATCAAGTAACTGATTATTTTCACGATTTGTCTGAAATGTAACAAATATGAAACATGGCACATTGGATCCCACTGAGTTATAGCAATTTGCGATATCTAGTTCTAAATACTTTTTACCATCCAATCCTGAAATTTCTACAGTTTGTAGTTCATAAAAAGGTATCACAAATTTTGAATTTTTCTAACTTGTAATTTGCTTCATATTTAACAATTGGTACACGAATTTCCATCGATCCAATTACAATTGTTCCTTCCTTAGGATGTGTGTCTTTAATTTCAACTAAAGCATCATTATAATTAGGCCATCTAAGAATTGCATCCCCAGAACTAGAACACTTAGTAAAAACTACTGTTAAATCTCCTTCCCCCATAATTTTTATAATCTTTAAAAAATCCACTGAGTATTCCAAGTGGATATAGTACCTCATTTCTCTTACTCCCCATTTTTCCATTGTTAAGGGTATGTCCTTCCAAGTTTATTTTATCAATAACAGATGAAGTCAAATATAACATAGCTGTTGATGAAAAAAAGGATGTGAGATTCTAGATAAAATATTATATCCTTCCTTTACGGTCAAAAAATCAAACAGTTTTGACACATTGTCATCAATTAATTTTTTATTGGATTTTATGTCATATGTTGGATAATCTGATTCTGATCCATCTAGATTAGCCATAATAATTCTAAAGTTTATGATAATTGTGCAACATTGAGACGAAGCAATCCATCACCAATGCATATTTCAATCTCTGTAACCTTGTTGGGTGCATTTCAATTATTTTTTCTCTTGTGATTCACAGGGAATGAATAAAACTGATAACTCTCAGAATTGTTCATGATTTATTAAGGTTGAAATTAATTACTAGATTTAAAAAAACTGTTACATAAGCACCATTAACATCAATCACATTATCATTTTCAACAGTTATAGTAATTTTTAAATTTGGAATGGGATAAAAATTAGGAATATCTACAGAATACTGTGGTTCACAAATTACTGGTGTTTGAAATTCAGCATTTGGTTTAAATGAAGGAATAATATTAGTTTCTCTATGGAAATGATCATTGTGTTGATGGAACATTCCATCAACCAAATTGAAATTCATATTAATTAATTCAAATCATATAATTTTAAGAACATTATTAGCAACATTTTTTATTAATTCAATAATTTTATTATTATATGCTAAAAATGGACTAACACAATCTTCTTTATCTATAAATAATTTAATATCATTTACAATAACGACTCTATTTAAAATTTCATCTCCTTTAATATGAATATTTGGCATTTTCGACTGAATCAATTTTTCTAAATTTTTAAAACGATATTGACCAACAGGAATTTCTGTTGTTTCTCTGTCACAATGTAATTTATTATTTATCAATGTAATATTTGGAGTTGAATAAAAACCAACTAATGAAACATTATTATAAGTTTCTCTTATTGGATTGTTAGTCTTTTTTTAAGAGTAGATGAATAATCAGTTAACTGAAATAACCATCTATGTTCCATTTGCTATTAAAATTTTTTATTAAAAATGAAAGATTGTGGACCGAAAACAAAAAGTCCAGAAAAGAGACCAAAAAATAAGCATGTTTAGCTTTTACCAAGTTCTATTTGATCTACACCTACATATATATACTCCTCTAGCCATCAAGCGGTGTGTGGTGGAGGGCACAATTTGCGCCAAAGTCATGTTTCCCCCCTCTGCTCCACTTGTTGATGACATGAGGGAAAACTGACTGTCTGAATGCCTCAGTACGAGCTCTAATTTTCCTTATCTTTGAATGGCCATCATTTCACGATTTGAAAATTCGTGGTAATAATACATGTTCTACATCCTCGTTGAAGATCGGATTTCGGAATTCAGTGAGCAGCCCCTTCTGTTTAGTGTGCTATCTACCTGAAAGTATGTCCCACTTGAAACTTCCTTTGAGATTTGTAACACTCTCGCAATGGCTAAACGTACCAGTCATGAATCTCCCCTCTCTTCTTTGGACCTTTTCAATCTCTTGAATCAGACCCAACTGGTAAGGGTCCCATACAGACGAACAATACTCCAAGACTAGATGGACTAACATATTGTAAGCTATTTCCTTTGTTGAAGGACTGCATTCCTTCAGGATTCTACCAATAAACCGCAATCTAGAATTCGCCTTACCAAATACTTGTGTAATCTGATCAGTCCATATGAGGTCATTTCAAATAGTCACACCAAGATACTTGATGGATGTTACCACTTCCAAAGACTGGGCATTTATTTTGCACTCGTACATTAATGGGGATTTTCGCCTTATTATACACAGTAGGTTACACTTCCTAATATTGAGAGATAACTGTCAGTCATTACAGCACGCATTTATTTTCTGCAAATCCTCATTGATTTCTTTGCAACTCCCATATGATACTACTTTCCTGTAAACTACACTACAGCATCATCAGCAAACAATATAATGCAGCTGTCAACACCATCAACCAGATCGTTTATGTAAATCGTAAAAAGCAATGGACCTATTACACTGACCTGGGGCACACCTGAAGGAACCCTTGTTTCTGTTGAAATCACCCTGTTCAGGACGACATACTGCTCCCTGTCCGTTAGAAAACTTTCTATCCAACTGCATATGTCATCATATAGACCGTAAGTGTGCACGTTTTAGAGGAAGCGACAGTGCAGAACCGAGTCGAAAGTCTTTCGAAAGTTGAGGAATATGGCATCAGCCGGTATCTAGAGCCTGTTGTATATCATGTATCATGCACAGAGAGGGCCCACATGACCGGTGTTTCCTAAAACCATGCTGGTTTTAGCACATGACCTTCTCAAAGTCTAGGAAGGTTATTATGTTTGAACACAAAATAAATTTCATTAATCTACAATAAATAGATGTCAGTGAAATTGGCCAGTGATTATGTGCATCTGATTATCTACCCTTTTTATAGATTGCTATGACGTAGGCCTTCTTCCAGTCCTGTGGAACCTTCCGGTGTTCCAATGATCTCTGATAGATAAGAAAGGGGCTGCATTTGTAGCATAGTGCAATATGTGCAATAATAGGACCAAGTGGTCGGGAAGAACTGTATTATTGGTCAAAGGTTATATTCTACCTCCAGGACAGTTGAATTGGATTAAAATCAATCATTCAAATTTTTATTCAAAAAGTTTGGATCAACCAAATATACAGGATTTATAAAAAAGGTAAAAAAATTGAATATAAACACAATGATAAAATTACTACTTTCATTCAAAATAATGAAGAAAATATTTCATTATAACAATGCCTAAATAATTCTGTTATGCTATACGATGACTCTATCCTTGAAAATCAGGATAATGTTAGAGAATATTTTGCTAGAGGAAGACATAAAGTAATAGATTGTTCTTGTTTAGCTAAAACCTATTCAAAAGTGCCAAAACAATTAGGCAGAGGTATTCTTAATTTTTAAATATTTTCAGACAAAATGACACAAACTTAAATCATAGTTATCATGAGTTTGTTGGTGGTAATTTGAAATTCGATGATTTTAAAGAAATGTATAATAAATGTTGGAATGATCAATTTGGATTTTTTTGGATGACTAGAAAACCGAATGAAGGTAAGTTCATAAGTAAAACACTGAATTTCATAAAAACATAAAGATAAACGTTAAACATAAATGTTAGACATTAAAAATGTATATTTGAAGCTTTTTCATTGTTGACAAATGTTTACAAAGTATGACCTAGAAATTGTTAAAAAGCTAAACGATGTAGAAGGAAAATGAAAGATGTTAAAGAACAATTAAAGCTTTGAAAAAAACAACCATGAATGGAATGTGTATTATATAAAAAAGAAGATCAACCACATATTACTGCTATTAAACAAGCAGCACAAGAAATCTAACGATTAGTTCATAATGTTTTGAAATCTGTTGAAGGAAACATAGCTGAAACAAATGGTTCCTTATCATCAACATCTTCATGCAGAAGAATTTGGAGAATTATCACCAATTAGAATCTCATATGTCCAGTCTGACATTATTCCTTCTAAGTTTGACATTACACTAAACGAAACAGAAACTCAAGTTGCTTTGAGTAAATAAGAAGAAGAAAATGGTACTGTTAAAAATATTAATGAGATACAGTCCCATAAAAACATAAAGGTGATGCAGCTCTTGTCTGAAAACTGCCTTGGCTGTCACCAATCTAAAGATAGGTTGGCAGTCGCCAGGATGTTGTTGAAAAATTAATTTTAGTGAAAGAATGTTAAATTATATTAATCAAAGTGAACATACAACTTTTTATGTAAAACCGGATATAGATTTAAATTCAATGGTCGTTTTGCAGTGTTTTAGATGGTGATAAACTAAAAATTGGTGGAAAACAAAGCCTCAGATGGTTCAATGAATCTCCTAACCAAGAAACAATGGGCGTAAAATTTGATTTTGTTCATTTATTAAATTATGCAGTTATATTGTACCATCAGGAGCACTATATTCTGAAACTAATCGAAATAAAATAAAGTCAAATAGAGGTAGAAAATACAATAAACTGATGAAAGATATTGTTAACATCTATTTTCCAATGGTATAACGAGTATCATCAGATTCATATTCATCAGATTATTCAGATGGAATAACAGGTGATGGTTTAAATAAAAATATACAGGAAGACCAGTGAAACACTTTTGGATGAATGATGTTAGACATTTAATCGATAGATGAACAGTAATTCATGGACAAGTATTCGCTGGAAATAAAACATATCATAATGAAAAAGTTGGAATTACACAGATGTTAACAAGAAATTTAGATATTTTTATTATTAATGAACCTAAAGAAATTCCATATTTGAATCAATTTTTGAATAATTTATCAAATACATATTGGAAAAGTGAAAATCATGGTATAGAACTAGTAGATTGGGCTTTAAATAATTTACTAATATCAGAGATGCATCTACCAGGATTTAATTTCCATGGGCCACTTACTAAGCTTGAAAAAAGTCTAGCACGTGGAGATAAAGAATTAATCCCTTAGATGAAGCTTGTAAAAACATGATATAGCTGATAGAGACAATAAAAATTTAGAATCTAGACAGCAAAGTGATAAAGAACTACAGATAACTGCAAAAGAAAAAGTGCACAGTTCAGATGCTAGTTTGAAAGAGAAAGTTGCAGTTGCTGCATTTAGAGGAATAATGTATTGGAAGCAAAAATTATCTACATCTACATGTACATTTATACTCCGCAAGCCACCAAACGGTGTGTGACGGAGGGCACTTTACGTGCCACTGTCATTACTTCCCTTGCCTGTTCCAGTGGCGTATGGTTCGCGGGAAGAACGACTGTCTGAAAGCCTCCGTGCGCCCTCTAATCTCTCTAATTTTACATTCGCGATCTCCTCGGGAGGTGTAAGTAGGGGGAAGCAATATATTCGATACCTCATCCAGAAACGCACCCTCTCGAAACCTGGCGAGTAAGCTACACCGCGATGCAGAGCGCCTCTCTTGCAGAATTTGCCACTTGAGTTTGTTAAACATCTCCGTAACGCTATCACGGTTACCAAATAACCCTGTGACGAAACGCGCCGCTTTTCTTTGGATCTTCTCTATCTCCTCCGTCAACCCGATCTGGTAAAGATCCCACACTGATGAGCAATACTCAAGTATAGGTCGAACGAGTGTTTTGTAAGCCACCTCCTTTGTTGATGGACTACATTTTCTAAGGACTCTCCCAATGAATCTCAACCTGGTACCCGCCTTACCAACAATTAACTTTATATGATCATTCCACTTCAAATCGTTCCGCACGCATACTCCCAGATATTTTACAGAAGTAACTGCTACCAGTGTTTGTTCCGCTATCATATAATCATACAATAAAGGATCCTTCTTTCTATGTATTCGCAATACATTACATTTGTCTATGTTAAGGGTCAGTTGCCGCTCCCTGCACCAAGTGCCTATTGGCTGCAGATCTTCCTGCATTTCGCTACAATTTTCTAATGCTGCAACTTCTCTGTATACTACAGCATCATCCGCGAAAAGCCGCATGGGACTTCGGACACTATCTACTAGGTCATTTACATATATTGTGAAAAGCAATGGTCCCATAACACTCCCCTGTGGCACGCCAGAGGTTACTTTAACGTCTGTAGACGTCTCTCCATTGATAACAACATGCTGTGTTCTGTTTGCGAAAAACTCTTCAATCCAGCCACACAGCTGGTCTGATATTCCGTAGGCTCTTACTTTGTTTATCAGGCGACAGTGCGGAACTGTATCGAAGGCCTTCCGGAAGTCAAGAAAAATAGCATCTACCTGGGAGCCCGTATCTAATCTTTTCTGGGTCTCATGAACAAATTAAGCGAGTTGGGTCTTACACGATCGCTGTTTCCGGAATCCATGTTGATTCCTACATAGTAGATTCTGGGTTTCCAAAAACGACATGATACTCGAGCAAAAAACATGTTCTTAAATTCTACAAAAGATCGACGTCAGAGATATAGGTCTATAGTTTTGCGCATCTGCTCTACGACCCTTCTTGAAGACTGGGACTACCTGTGCTCTTTTCCAATCATTTGTAACCGTCCGTTCCTCTAGAGACTTGCAGTACACGGCTGTTAGAAGGGGGGCAAGTTCTTTCGCGTACTCTGTGTAGAATCGAATTGGTATCCCATCAGGTCCAGTGGACTTTCCTCTGTTGAGTGATTCCAGTTGCTTTTCTATTCCTTGCACACTTATTTCGATGTCAGCCATTTTTTCGTTTGTGCGAGGATTTAGAGAAGGAACTGCAGTGCGGTCTTCCTCTGTGAAACAGCTTTGGAAAAAGGTGTTTAGTATTTCAGCTTTACGCGTGTCATCCTCTGTTTCAATGCCATCATCATCCCGGATTGTCTGGATATGCTGTTTCGAGCCACTCACTGATTTAACGTAAGACCAGAACTTCCTAGGATTTTCTGTCAAGTCGGTACATAGAATTTTACTTTCGAATTCACTGAACGCTTCACGCATAGCCCTCCTTGCGCTAACTTTGACATCGTTTAGCTTCTGTTTGTCTGAGAGGTTTTGGGTGCGTTTAAACTTGCTATGAAGCTCTCTTTGCTTTCGCAGTAGTTTCCTAACTTTGTTGTTGTACCACGGTGGGTTTTTCCCGTCCCTCACAGTTTTACTCGGCACGTACCTGTCTAAAACGCATTTTATGATTGCCTTGAACTTTTTCCATAAACACTCAACATTGTCAGTCTCGGAACAGAAATTTTCGTTTTGATCTGTTAGGTAGTCTGAAATCTGCCTTCTATTACTCTTGCTAAACAGATAAACCATCCTCCCTTTTTTTATATTCCTACTAACTTCCATGTTCAGGGATGCTGCAACGGCCTTATGATCACTGATTTCCTGTTCTGTACATACAGAGTCGAAAAGTTCGGGTCTGTTTGTTATCAGTAGGTCCAAGATGTTATCTCCACGAGTCGGTTCTCTGTTTAATTGCTTGAGGTAATTTTCGGATAGTGCACTCAGTATAATGTCACTCGACGCTCTGTCCCTACCACCCGTCCTAAACATCTGAGTGTCCCAGTCTATATCTGGTAAATTGATATTTCCACCTAAGACCATAAAATGCTGAGAAAATTTATCTGAAATGTATTCCAAATTTTCTCTCAGTTGTTCTGTCACTAATGCTGCTGAGTCGGGAGGTCGGTAAAAGGAGCCAACTATTAACCTAGCTCGGTTGTTGAGTGTAACCTCCACCCATAGTAATTCACAGGAACTATTCACTTCTATTTCACTACAGGATAAACTACTACTAACAGCGACGAACACTCCACCACCGGTTGCATGCAGTCTATTCTTTCTAAACACCGTCTGTACCATTGTAGAAATTTTGGCAGAATTTATCTCTGGCTTCAACCAGCTTTCTGTACCTATAACGATTTCGGCTTCGGTGCTTTCTATCAGCGCTTGAAGTTCCGGTACTTTACCAACGCAGCTTCGACAGTTTACAATTACAATACCGATTGCTGCTTGGTCCCCGCATGTCCTGACTTTGCCCTGCACCCGTTGAGGCTGTTGCCCCTTCTGTACTTGCCCAAGGCCATCTAACCTAAAAAACCGCCCAGCCCACGCCACACAACCCCTGCTATCCGTGTAGCCGCTTGTTGCGTGTAGTGGACTCCTGACCTATCCAGCGGAACCCGAAACCCCACCACCCTATGGCGCAAGTCGAGGAATCTGCAGCCCGCACGGTCGCAGAACTGTCTCAGCCTCTGATTCAGACCCTCCACTCGGCTCTGTACAAAACGTCCGCAGTCAGTCCTGTCGACGATGCTACAGATGGTGAGCTCTGCTTTCATCCCGCTAGCGAGACTGGCAGTCTTCACCAAATCAGATAGCCGCCGGAAGCCAGAGAGGATTTCCTCGGATCCATAGCGACACACATCATTGGTGCCGACATGAGCGACCACCTGCAGATGGGTGCACCCTGTACCCTTCATGGCATCTGTAAGGACCCTTTCCACATCTGGAATGACTCCTCCGGTATGCACACGGAGTGCACATTGGTTTTCTTCCCCTCTCTTGTTGCCATATCCCTAAGTCGCTCCAATACATGCCTGATGTTGGAGCTCCCAACTACCAGTAAGCCCACCCTCTGCGACCGCCCGGATCTTGCAGACTGAGGGGCAACCTCTGGAACAGAACAAGCAGCCATGTCAGGCCGAAGATCAGTATCAGCCTGAGACAGAGCCTGAAACCGGTTCGTCAGACAAACTGGAGAGGCCTTCCGTTCAGCCCTCTGGAATGTCTTTCGCCCCCTGCCACACCTTGAGACGACCTCCCACTCTACCACAGGTGAGGGATCAGCCTCAATGCGGGCAGTATCCCGGGCAACCACAATCGTAGTCCGATCGGGGGATGCGTGGGACGAGCTGGCGTCCCCGACAAACCCCCATCCGGAACCCCACAGTGATGCCCATTGGCAACAGCCTCAAGCTGTGTGACCGAAGCCAACACTGCCTGAAGCTGGGAGCAGTTGCAGTCCCTATCCATGCTACAAACTGTTGTGCAAAGAACGTCTGAACTAATCTACAGAGAGCGAAAACAAATCGACACAAAATTTAAACGGTTATTAAAATACAGATTGCCTAGTAAATGCAGTAATGCTGCTACTTGCGCACTGCTGACACACTGCTCGGCGGCGGAAGGAGACTACGAGATTTTACACTATTCAGGTACTAAAACGCAATGCCACAATCTCAAATACTATAATACGCCCGAAATTGCTGAATTAAACAATGCAAGTACCAAAAACACGCAAAGAAATTAAGAATTAAACTATGTAGCAAATGAGTGAGCTAGGAGTATACGACTTGCTGCTGCAGCTGCTTATCCAACGACGGCAGGGAGCATGAATGGCTTCAGCTGCAGCTGGATTAGATGTTGATGGAAATGGTTGGCGATGTCTTCTAATAAAATTTATTGTATTTAAATGACTGTAGTGTGTGGCTCAATATTCAAAATTACAAACAACATTGACAACAAAGTATATATTAGGAGTACAACTAAAATGTTATGAAGAAGAATGGCTGTTCATTGAGATGATGCTAGAAAAGGAAATCAAAAATCAATTTCAGCTTGCACAAGAAATTTAGAACTTGAGAATTCTAGAATTGAACCTAGAAGATCTGTTATTGTTTCATCAAGGAGAATGAAATAGAAAAGTATGATAAATTTACTGAATGTAGTTTTAGCATATTCTAGAAATGAAGAAAAACATGAGAGCATCATAATAAATGAAAAGTTAAAGACATTATTATCATAGACATATGCAAGATAGAGAATGGCTTGAAAAATAGAAATACACTGAGAATAGAAATAAAACACTGCAAGGAATAATTGTTTAAAGATCCTTATAAAACTTTATCTATGTAAGTGAATAACTTTTCAATTCATTATACTTTTCTACCAAGTGCTAAACTAAACCAAAATCAATTAAAATTATATTAAATAATGAACAACTACGTAGCATTGAACCATTTTTAACTTATGCCCAATAAAGAGAGGTAGAAATGGTGGACATTTACTTGTTACAATAGGTAACCCTGTTGTGAAAACATAATAATATCTAATAAAAAAGAAAGAAGGTAAAGAACTAAAGAAACACAAAGGTGAGTTTCTTCTGTTACTTTTAGCTGCATTACCATATCTAACAACTGTTGGTTCACTTGAAGGTGGGTCTGCAGCAATCGAAAATGTAGTAATAAACAAGAAAATAGGTAATGCAGAATTGTAAGAACAGAAAAGGCATAATGAACCAATGGAGAAAAATTTCGCTGGATCTACAAAAAATTTCGAAAAATAATCAAAAATTATAATAATCTTTTATCTTATTTTGATATAGAAGAGTTATTTATACAATTAAGTATATTAGTGGCATTTTTAAAACTGAACCAAAAAATTTAGAATGTGGAATAGTTAATTGAGATGCAGCTGACCATCCTGCTACTCACTGCGTTTGTTGTTGCGAGAATAGTAATCAAAAAATTTGTATTTGATTCGTTTGGGGGAAATATTCCGAAAGAATTGGTTAAATATCTTAGTTCAAGTGAGTTGTACTACATTCATACTAATAAATTAAGGATAATTGCAGAATGTGGTGCCACACAGCGTGGAACTACACAGGACTGGCGCTAATAGCATAGGCACATAGGGAACACACGCCACACAGATCTGTAAGTGCACGGTATTACCTTTAGTTGAGAAAACCGTGCTACAAAACACCACTATTTCCTGTGCATGTACCACTACATCAGTATGGGATATGATCACCATGCACACCTACACAGGCCGCACAAGTTGAGTAGCTGTTGGAGTCTAGACTCCCATTCTTGGACCAGTGGCTGTCGAAGCTCCTGAAATGCCATAGGGGTTTGAAGACATAGAGCGATACGTCGACCGAGAACATCCTAGACTTGCTCGATGAGGTTTTGGTCTGGAGAAAATCAGGCCACTCCATTCGCTAGATATCTCCTGTTACAAGGTACTCCTCGACGATGGCAGCTCGGTGGGGCCGTCCATTACCATCTGTCAGGAGGAAGGTGGGACATAGGGCACCAAGGCGAACATACTGGTGCGAAATGACGTCCCGGTACATCAGACCTGTCACACTTCCTCTGTCAAAGACATGTAGGGGTATACGTGCACCAATCATAATCCAACCCCACACCATCAAACCGCAACCTCCATACAGGTCCCTTTCAAGTACATTAAGGGGTTGGTATCTGGTTCCTGGTTCACCCCAGATGAACACCTGACGAGAATCACTTTTCAGAGTATACCTAGACTCGTACCTGAACATAACCTGGGACCATTGTACCAACGACCATGTACTGTGTTCTTGTTAATAGGCTTTACGCGCTCTCCTGTGACCAGGGGTCAGTGGAATGCACCTTGCCTGTCTCTGGGCGAGTAAACCATGTCTCTTCAGTCTTCTGTACACTGTGTATCTGGAGACAACTGTTCCAGGGGCCGCAGTAAGGTTCAAGCAAGACTGCCAGCAGTACTCAGTGGCCATCTGCTGGAATCGTTGCCATAATCTTGAGATCACACTTTGTGGCACAAAGAGGGCCCATGCTACGACCTGCTGTGTTCAACATGTCTTCTTTGTGCCATTTTCAACACACAGTCACCATTAGCACGACTGAAAAGTCTGCGCACTTAGTCACTGCACCGTACTCTGACATGCACCAACGGACTCAGGTCAAATGCACCCCATCGCAAACCTCAAGGTGATTTAAACCCCCAAACTACCCACCAGAGTGTCGTTTAACCATGTATCAGCATTATCATTTATTCTAAATCTACATCTAGATCTACATTTATACTCTGCAAGCTACCCAACGGTGTGTGGCGGAGGGCACTTTACGTGCCACTGTCATTACCTCCCTTTCCTGTTCCAGTCGTGTCTGGTTCGCGGGAAGAACGACATCCAGAAAGCCTCTGTGCGCTCTCGAATCCCTCTAATTTTACATTCGTGATCTCCTCGGTAGCAATAAGTAGGGGGAAGCAATATATTCGATACATCATCCAGAAACACACACTCTCGAAACCTGGACAGCAAGTTACACCGTGATGCAGAGCGCTTCTCTTGCAGAGTCTGCGACTGGAGTTTGCTAAACATTTCTGTAACGCTATCATGCCTACCAAATAACCCTATGACGAAACACGATGCTCTTTTTTGGATCTTCTCTATCTCGTCTTTCAACCCCACCTGGTACAGATCCCACACTGATGACCAATACTCAAGTATAGGTCGACCAAATAACCCTATGACGAAACACGATGCTTTTTTTTGGATCTTCTCTATCTCGTCTTTCAACCCCACCTGGTACAGATCCCACACTGATGACCAATACTCAAGTATAGGTCGAACGACTGTTTTGTAAACCACCTTCATTGTTGATGGACATTTCCTAAGGACTCTCCTAATGAATCTCAACCTGGCAACCAACTTACTAACAATTAATTTTATATGATCATTCCACTTCAAATAGTTCCATACACAAACTCCCAGATATTTTACAGAAGTAACTGCTATCATTGTTTGTTCCGCTATCATGTAATCATACAATAAAGGATCCTTCTTTCTATGTATTCGCAATACATTATATTTGTCTATGTTAAGGGGCAGTTGCCACTCCCTACAGGAAGTGCCTATCGGCTGCAGATCTTCCTGCATTTCGCTGCAATATTCTAATGCTGCAACTTCTCTGTATACTACAGCATTATCCACGAAAACCTGCATGGAACTTTCGAGCATGAGTTCATTATGGACAACAAATTCAGAATTTTTGATGAAGTAATATTTGGACATTTGTGTCTATTTGTTTTTAAACTGTTGTGGAGGAATTAGATGTTTAATGGTATTTTGACATTAATAAATCGACATTTTTTGGGAATAAGGTGCAGCCTAAAGCTCACAAAATTAATGGAGAGTTAAATTTAGAAAACTTAAAAAAATGAACTAGAAACAAAAATTTGATCCAAAAATAGAAAGTTTAAATAAATAAGTCCAGAAACAATTAAGTTTCATTTTTAAAGCAACTAAAGGATATACTGCTTTTAATGGTAGAGGAATGGTAGATATAAATAAAACAGATATAAAAGATCCAGTAAATGGTTATGATGCTCTTACTAAACAGTACTTGGTAAAAGAAAATGTTTCAAAATTTGAATACAAAAGTATTTTAATGCAGTTGAATAATTATGTCACTACAACAGATTTTAATGAAATGGTTTCACAGATTCATCAAGATAATTTTAACTCTGTAACAAGGCTTGCTGGAAAAATGAAAACCATGCATACAGATCTTCCATGCTATAGATAAGTATTATAGGCTAGAAAATATAGTATATGATAGGCAAATAATTGATTTAGTTTTATGCCTGGAGATGAACAAAAAATACACAATTTTGAATACAATTTCAGGCTTACAGGAATTATTGGTGGGGGTAAGAATATAAACAGTGACATGAAATTTGACGATTTTTATATTACAGTAAGTGTGTCTGATATACTATGTGAAATAAATAATAATAATCAACCAATAATTGGACACAAGCCAATTTTCTAACTGTAGGATTAAAGGACAAAGTAAAAACTGTTGTAGTTGATGCAAATTTAATTATATTTAGGGAAATAATTAATATCTTATTAAATTTTTATTCTACATAAATGGCAAAACCATATCTAATATTGCGAATGTAAAAAGTTTACTGTGAACAACTAAAAATAGAAGAAAAAGGATTTTACGCCTTTGTACAGAATGTAAAACTAAAGACAGTAAATTCGTTATGAAAATTTTGTAGCAGAGGAATAAATATTTTTCAGGGAATTGTTAATGCATTACATAAAGCAATGAGAAAAAATTTTTAACGGAGAAATGTAATTTCTTTTGGAATAAATGATTTACTGTAAGCTGATTTGTTTGAAATGGACTCTGAAAAATTAAAAGGTATTTCAAAAATACATGAAGGATATAAATATTTATTAAGTATTATAGCCATCTGGGTCAAAATATGCTTGGGGTACTCTGGTTAAAGATAAACAGATAAGCATGCAGTTTATGGTTTGAAAAAAAAATATTTAGAGAAGGATTCAATCCAAAAAACATACCAATATACAATGGTAAAGAATTTTATAACAAAGATCTTCAACAATTGATGAAAAATATAATATTAATCATTATTCAACTTTTACAGAACTGAAAGACTTAACAGAGCACATAAAGGAAAAATGTGGAAGATATTTGCTCTTGAAATAAATTATAAATGACTTTAGTTTCAAAGTTAGTCGAAGAATACAATAACACAAGACTTTCAACTGTAAATATGAAACCAACAGAGGTTATTTAAAAGAATTATAAACCAACTGTATTTGCAGCTACAGATAAAAATAAATTTAAAAAACGAGATGAAGTTAGAATCACTAAACTTACAGGACCTTTTCGAAAACTAAAGGATATATGGCCAGTTGATCAACAGAAATTTTTGAAATTGAAGGAGTTATTCATTCTGGCAACAGCAGAAGCAGTTTTCAGACTGTGTCTGTGTCAAATGCAATAACATATAAATTAAGACATTTGAATGGTGAACAAATAAAAGAGAATTTTTATGAACAAGAACTACAAAGAACTAAATATCCCGATGTATATTTGTTAGAAAAATTTTGAGAAACAAAGGATGTAAGTGTATGTAAAATGGCTGGGTTTTGAAAATTCACATATCAGTTGGGTAAATAAAGACAATATGATTCTATAAGTTGGACCAAGGTCTATCTGGAAAAAACATTTTTGTTAGTAAAATTTTCTTATATATAAATGTACCAAACAGTATGAATGAGAAAATCAGCTCTTTCATTTTTTCTGTCTGTGTGTTATCCTGATGACAATGGAGATATAATCTCTAAATTCATTAATCAATTAACTGATGAGAATTAGAATTAATTATACAATTTCAATGTAGAAGAAATTTGTATTGTTTATGAATACTTCAAAAAGGACTTACATTAATTCAGTCTGATGAAGATTTGTAATATCAATAATCAGCTGTTCTTGTGTATAATGGTCCATAATATTAAAATAGTTCAGATGACAGACAATTTTCGAATTTTCGTTCATTCTTTGGCATAAATTATGGAGTTAGGATCATACTCAAGTCTTAACATTTCCTCACAATTTAGATGTCTGTCTATAATTCCATATAATGGTCTTTTTAAATTTCTTCTTTGTATTCTAATGACATAACAATCATATTCACAATCATCGTAGAATAACCTTAAAAGAACAATAATATGTCTCAAATTAATATCTTGAGTTGGTGTAACTACATGTGGTTATATTTCTCAGATTATTTCATCTATCTCATTGACTTGTTCTCTTAAATTTTGAACGCCTTCTCTTCTTTTCTTCAGGACGCACATGGACATTTCTTTATGAGTTTGTAAATCTTCAATTTGTTCTTGTGATTTGTCAATTGTAGATCATAGTTTATACTCGCCATGTTTTCTAAGTGATCATAAAACTTCATCACAAACCCAATCTCGAAAGGTTTCAGCATCAAACATATTCGAATTCAAAAGTAATATATATATACCTGGTTCATTAACAGTATTTGTGTCTGGATGTGAGTGTAACAGCTGGTCACACTTCAGTTCTTTATAATATCTTTCTCTCTAATATTATCATCTACAGTTGGAATATTCCAATATATCACACACATCTTCAGCTTCAAACTATGGATTATTCTCTTCATTCATGATAACAACATCTTCTTTATTGTTATAAACACTCCTGTTGTTATTCTGAATAAATTCAAATAAACTGACACAGTCAGAAGACTTAGGTTGCTTCGTCATACATTATTCAGCTTTAGATATCGCTCGAATTATCCCCATTTATTAAAAACAAATTTTTATTGGCTTTTTAATTTTTTCCGTAAAGTTACGGTTTTTCTCATTCTTATTTCAGTGATCGTAACATTCGATCACTAAAATATTGATGTAAATTATTTGATATTTTTTGTATGTTGTCAAACTCACGCTCATAAATTAAGGATAATGCTGATACATGGTGAAACAACGCTTTGGTGGGCGGTTTGTCGGTTTAAATCACCTCAGGGTATGACCATGTGGCGCATTTGACCTGCGATCGTCGCACGGTGGCGCTGGAAGCAGTCCACATATGCAGAGGTTTGTTGGTGCATGTCAGCGTACGGTGCAGCGAGTAAGTGTGCAGACGTTTTCAGACATGCTAATGGTGACTGTGTGTTGGAAATGGCTTAAAGAACACATATCGATGACGTTATGAGGTGTAGAAAACTAGGGCGACTGGTGGCTGCTTAAACACAACAGGTCGTTGCACAGGCACTCTGTGTGCTACAAAGTGTGATCTCACGACTATGGCAACGAGTCCAGCAGACAGGAAAAGTGTCCAGGCGCTACAGTATGGGACGTCCACAGTGTAGAACAGCACAAGAAGACTGACACGTCCGAAAGAACAGTCACCAAATCCATATAATTATATACTTCTGGCAATACTGGCCATGGCCTTCTTCTTCTGTGCAGATGCACATATATTGCCCGACTTCTTACGGGACTTGATAAGAATGTCTTCCACGAGTAATGAGTGTGTTGGGTAGGGACACTACGAATGTAGTGTGTGGACATACAAGATGAGAACATGGGTCTCGGGGGAGACGTGCGCGATATAATCCCTGCAGTCACATTATCCTCTGTGCCATCGATGGCTCAGATGGATAGAGCGTCTGCCATGTAAGCAGGAGATCCCGGGTTTGGATTCCGGTCGAGGCACACATTTTCACCTGTACGCGTTGATATATATCAAAGCCCCTCAGAAACTGAACGTATTAATATATAATTCTAATTTCGTTCTAGACGGTTGCAGGACATCAATGGTGTCTCTTCTTTCGGACATGTTCGAAATAACAGACACCATATCCATATAAATATACAGTTTAAGTAAAATGTCTCCCTTTTACGGGAAAATACATAATGAATGTATGAGTACATGTTGTAGACACATGGTTGACGACATATGGAAGTTTGGGTCCGACCGTGAGTCGTGATAAAGCAGGCAGCTAGTAAGGCGCCCGCTCGCGGTAAGCAAGATATGGTGGCTCGAGTCCCGATTCGGCACAAATTTTCATCGTCGTCATTCCATTATACAGCTTATAATTATCCATATTCGTAACTGAGAATGTATTTTATGAACTTCGAGGACTTCACTTCATGAAGTGGTGAAAGCAAAGGTGAGGTTGTGGCTCCGGCAACGAAGTCAAATATTCTAGATTGACGATATTGGTCTGTCATTGGGAGAAACTCATTTGTCGTCAGAGTAACCAAATTGAGAAATAAATATGTACACATTACGAAAGAGATAGACTGTTACTAACATTTGTTTTATTTAAAGAGCTTTAGGAGGTTTCATATATAAAAATCGGAGGCATTGCTTTTCAGCACGCTCTCGTAAAATATTGGAAAACATGAATTTGAACATATAGCCTGGAGTACAATTTTTCGTATAATTCGTGAAGTCTAAAATAATACTGGGCCTCTGTAAAAGCCAATGTACAATATTGGCACAGAACGTTCTAACCAGCCACACTTATCACTAGAAGGCAATCCTTCGGCCAAATTCCATTTGGCCTCTTTGTTCGTTGTTGACTACGGAAAGGCACTTCTGTTTATGGCATGGACAGTATTTTGCAGGACTGTCACACTACAAGGAGTCGTCACCTGGTGTGTAGCGGCGGATCGCTATCCTCAGTGCAAAGGCTCGGTATTAGGCTGGTTCTAAGAGCCCCTGCTGCCAGTCAAATTACTTCATGGTGTGGCACGACCTTAACACTAGAACCTCTGATATTTGGACATACCTAAAACCGTGGCTTTCCTTTATTTCCCCCATGTCAATGGGTTATTGTTACTGCCAATGAATCTATTGTTAGAAGCCCTAAGAAATTTAGAATGAAATTAACAAAAATAAACAAGGTTTACACAAATTATAATTTTATATTTTAAAACCTACATGTATTTGCTGAGTGTTTTCACTGGCTACCGTTACGTAATGAACACAAATAATAGTCTTTTGATTAACATTTGTTGCACACAGTTGTCTTGTAGATGTGACACTTTACAAATGATTTCGTTCCTTCACAGTTAGACTTTACAAGGCAACGTTTTCGCTTTTTTTGTCTGTCGGGAATATCTTTGTTGTATCCACGGACCCAACCAACCAACCAACCCACCAATTCGCGCACGCCCGCAATGGCCGTGACATCGCTGGTCACAACAGTTCCTGTCGCGGCCGTTGGCTTCTCAGGGCGTTACCGCCGACGGAAGAGGTCGCGCGCTGGTCCGCAGCGCCCTCTGCCTTTTGCATATAAGGAGGAGCGCTGGGCCCAAGACGGACAGTCTATTGTCCATTGTCTATTGCTAGCCTTTCGTGGAGTTTATAGCGGAGCCATTGCAGTGTGATATTTGCTATTGTATTCGACTAGGCTCAGTACACGGATTACTCTTGGATATTACTTGGACTTGTATTGCTGGTGCACGTTTCGTCAGAAATAAAGATAAGTTATCTCTTCGTTCTAGCTGGCGCAATTCTTGTCATTAATTATTTTTCGGCCAACAGACATAGCTACATCCTGGTCACTACCCACGCTTTACACGATTCGTGGTGGCTGCCCCAAAAGTACCGCCGAGGACCTTGGTTCTGGGAGCCATCACAAAAATCTTCAGGTTTGACAGGGACGCTAGTCTTTCTAGTCGCTGCGTACTTCTCAGCAAGCTCCGCCCCCAGCTGCAGGATGAAATCCCTGCGTTTCAATTTTTTATCATTTAGAGAATTGAACAATACCCGCGCATCTATCAAATGGTTCAAATGGCTCTGAGCACTATGGGACTTAACATCTATGGTCACCAGTCCCCTAGAACTTAGAACTACTTAAACCTAACTAACCTAAGGACATCACACAACAACCAGCCATCACGAGGCAGAGAAAATCCCTGACCCCACCGGGAATCGAACCCGGGAACCCCGGCGTGGGAAGCGAGAACGCTACTGCACGACCACGAGATGCGGGCGCGCATCTATCCCAGCCAAATCCAGCAAGTTGTAAAATGTGTGAACAGGCCAGCGTCTCGATGGTGCTTTGACAGAGTATTTGCGATCCATTTGGTCGACCACGTCCACTCCATATTTAGAGCAGTTATAAAAAGTAACTGTGTCTGGCTTCTTTTTTATGCCATCCTCAGTCGTCACATAAGGATACATAGTGCTCAGAATCAGGACATTCTTGTTGCTCTTACCCCGATAAACAGTCAGTGTGGTATCATCTTTTTTCAACAATACTGTGCTGTGTAACTGTTCTCTTGCCTTCTTGATACAGGCTGGTATTTCCATGCGAGATCGATTTATTGTGCCCACAATACTTGTAGAATTAGCTTTCAGTGTCTCAGAGAGGGCTAAGGAGGTGAAAAAAGTGTCATATGTGACATTTATTCCTTTGTTGAGATAAGGTTACATCAATTTTTTTACAACAAGGTCACCAAGACGCTCATCACTCCACCTAGTGTCATCCTTTCCTAGATAAAGGGATAGCATTCACAATATATTTTGAGTCTTTATCTACCGCCATCAGATACTTTTGCCCGTATTTGTCCGGCTTCGACTCCATAAACTGCGTTAATCTGCAACGGCACTCTGAAGGTAAAAGCTGTTCGTTGATTGTTATATATGGACCCGGATGTAGCTAGACTGTGCATTCACAATGAACTCATTCCAGATTTCTGATACCAAAGCAAACTTGTCTTCTCTTAGTCGGTCTGATCTTGTGGATCTAATGTCAAATCTGAGATAACGCATTATCTCTCTGAATCTGTCACAAGCCATTGTCGATTTCACAAAATGATTTCCCCACTTCACTGACCACAATGTGTCTAGTTCTAAGCTCTTATCTCCAATAGCACCACGGACGTACAATATAGCAATAAAAGCTTCCAGTTCTTCAATTTTTATAGTTCACTCATCTGAGCTCAGTACACGACGTGCTTCAGTTTCTGAACATTTTACAATATGTTTCAAAATTTTTTCCGTTATCATTAGATGCCAGGTCTCATTCACGTTTCGTTTTGCATGCGGAGATGGTCCTGTCCTATCTTTGAAAACGTTCTGTTGTCCACATCTTCCAGCTGAACAGTCACCTATTACTGCAACTTTCCAGGTTGTTCCATCGGATGCCACAATATCGCTACCTGAAGCAAACTGAAGTAGTCCAGACTCCTGGGAATTTTGTTGTCCACGCCGACCTTGAGGACGTCCACTTCCTCGAGTTGACTTAGTCTTTGTGGCAGTTGTTCCTGTAATAGTAGTTATACGTATTAGAACGCGATTTAATATTGAATATATCGTGTAATATTAGAACAAAAAAACACCTTCATAAATGTAATATACAGGGTGTCCGAAAAGTCTTTCCCTGATTACATAAATTGATAACTCAGGCTATAGCTAAGATACAAATATGAAACTGGTGTCTAAGTGTTTACAAACTATCAAATTTTTTTCACTCATCAGTAAACTTCGACACGAGCACCCTTGATAGCACGTAGCACATCTAGGCGATATTCAATTTCCGTACACACATTACCCAACATCACTGGAGGGATCGATTCAACGACTGTTGTTATCCGTTGCCGCAGGGTTTCAAGTTCCGGTACACGTGTTCGGTAGACCTCGTCCTTGACATAACGCCATAAAAAGAAGTCTAATGGGATTATGGCACGGACGTCCAAACCCCAATGAGGCGGTGCACCGCCTTGCTGAAACAAGACATCGGGGTGATACTGAAGCAGCTGAGGAATAGCATACAGTTGCAACATGTCCAGATACACTGCAGATGTGACGGTAGCATCAGCGAAGAAGAATGGCCCGATAATTCGATCGTGCAATAGCGCGCACCAAACATTCACCTTTGGACTGCCTCTAGTGCACCCCAAGACCAGGCCAGGGGGTCGTGAACCCCAAATGCGCACATTATGGCGATTCACTACTCCACTGACAAAAAAGATCGCTTCGTCTGAAAAGGCAATTCGTCTGAGATAACCATCAGCGTCCTCAATACGTGATAGCATTTCGATCGCAAAGTCATATCGGCGTGTACTGTCATTGGGCAACAAGGCCTGAGCGATTTGCACTTTGTATGCACGAAGCAATAAACGTTCGTGTAAAATTTCATGGATAGAGCTTTATGGCATCTGTAATTCACGTGAGGCCCTGCGCACCGATTTCTTCGGACTTACAGCTTCCACCCTGTCTGCTGAGGTTCTTGGTCGACCAGACCTCGGAAGGTCAGGAACCGATCCTGTGTTCTTGAATTTCTCATACCAGGCTTTAATGCTCTTGACATCAGGTGGATTCCTTCCAAATGTTGTCTGGAGGTGTCTCTGCACTGTGGTTGGTCATCGTGTCTTATGGTACCACAGGACACACTGTGCCTTCTCCTGATTGGTTAACATGGCTTCTTGGGCACTGCACCTCATCCACTACTTACGTACTGGGAACCTAAAAGAGAAAAAAACTTTGATAGTTGTAAACAATTCGACACAAGTTTCATATTTGTATCTTACTTCTAGCCTGAGTTATCAATTTATGTAATCAGGGAAAGACTTTTTGGACACCCGGTATAACTTGTAAAAATTCAACACGAAACAAAGTATAAACATAAGTGTTGCAATTGAAATTGGGGCCTACGCAACATATACATAAACAAAAATTATTATAAAACAAACATAAACAAGCATACCTTTCTCATGAGCATTCAGTAGAACTTTCTCAGGAGCAACATCTTTTTCTGATGAAGAATCCGGAACTATTGGCGATGGAAATTCTTCCTCAGATAAAGACTCCAGTGGTTCGCCCTCAGATTCATTGTCTAAAATCTCATTTAGAACATTTATAATGTCGTCTACTGTGCGTAGAAATTTGTCCATAATATATTCGTAAGTTACAAGCACTATCTACACAGACAGAATGCACTACTAAACCCGTTTACGTGGTGCAAAACTCTGGGTGCGCAATATCTGCATACAAGGTCAGACTTGTTTGAACCTCTCTCCCTCTCGTATCCTGCCGAAAGTGAGTAAAAACGAGTTTTGCGATTGTTGACCAAACACACACTAACAATAGGCATGAAGCTACACGAAAAATGCGATTGTTATAGCGACTGCGCCAGGCGGCTCAGAACTGACCCTTCCGCAGTTCTAGGTGAATCTTAATATTTCTCTTTTATGTTTTCGTCATAAAATGTGAAATGAAGTATAATCACTAATTACCTTATTTCATAAAAAGTCACAGAATTGTAACACTCTAGGCCATAATACAAAAGAGTGACAGACAAAAGAATTATCAAGTGGGTCCCGAGTGACCCAGCCGCGGTTCTACTGTTAAAACAGAGGGGCGTGCCTACCCATACACCGTTCACTCACAATCAAACCGATACCGCACGAATACCGTGTAAAACCGGAAGAAACAAGTTTGGTTGCTTCCTATAAATTGTGGCTAAGACATTTTCTTACAATGATTGTTTTTAGAGACCGTCTCAAAAGACGTCCATAAGGTGTGGCAACCATGTAAGATAGAAGTAAAATATGACACCCAGAAACGTCATCGTGTCTGTGAAAGTAAGAGCAATGACCTCCATCCGTAACTCAGGAGAGACTAAGATAGAATATGAATGGTTAGAAAAAACGCACATAGATTTTTCGTTGTAGAAATTAAAACCCTTTTTCTCCGTCCGCTGCTCCAGCCGCAGAAGAGCCAGTTGCAACTGACGAGATTTTGTGGCAAAACTCGAGCAGTAACAAAACACAGAGAAGTCGTCAACATACACAGTCGAAAACAATGGACAGTACATTTAACTACTGACGTGATATTACGCTATTGATAGCACTGTCAAACATAGTCACACTTAAAACATTACCTTGCGTGACTCAATTCTCCATCTCACTGCAGTCACAGAGGATGTCATCGACTCGATATCTACAGGGTGATTCCGTGATGACCTTACAAACGTTAAAGAATGATATAGGAAGGTAAATACATCAGTTCGAGGTAATGGACGTTTATCCGTAAACGATCGAGTCGAGAGTGGAATGTTTATGATACCTCTCACAGTGGAACACATGTGCCGGTATTGTACGATACCGTGGAACGTATCTCTCTTGCTGCAAATTCTTTGATTTCCATATTTTTGAAGGAAGTAGTATGGACCAAAACAGAAAAATTTCCAGTAAATATTGACTCTAAAACTCATACCTTAAGAGCTATGAGCACTTATTCCTCTTAGCTAGTGCGAATCACGTCTCTCTGCTGAACAATTGTCCATAACTCTTAAGGTATGCAGGTTCGAGCCCATATGTACTGGAAATTTTTTTCTTGTTTTGGTCTATATTAGCATCTCTGAAAGTTGCCTACCCTGCAATCTTAGCAACAGTACTACCGGTGCAAGTATTCCAGTGTGAGAGGTATGAGAATGATTTGCGCCTATGACAAAGTGTTTGTGTCATCGTCACGGTATCGCCCGGTACAATAGAGCGTTGAGAGGAAGGACCTCAGAAAAATGATGACATCCTCTAAAACCCCATTCATTGAACTGCCTGCGGATAACATGCCTCAAAATAGTGTCTTAGGACTTCTATATGTTAAAAATATATCCAGAGGATGACGCCGGCGCAGGAAACCCTGTTGTATAGCCACCTCCATAACGACCAGGACATCAAAGGTGGAGCGATACCTTCTAATCCCACACTTCAAACGACTAAGGAGATACCTGGATTTGAGATTCATAAAGGGCGGAAATCCACACTCCGCTCAAAGCCTTTTCCAATGAACTGGTAAGGCCAACTTTGTAATAACTACTCGCTTATGTGTGGCCCTGCCTGCGTATCCAAAGCGGAATTAAAATTGCTTCTCGCCACGAGTCGGAAAGTGACCTGAAGCCAAAATGAGGTTAAAAATGACAATTAATATTATTTTGTCCCACCGCTTGTGATGGTGTAACATACTACAGTGATCGCGGTCAATGACCAGGAGACGTGTTACGATTTGCATATTATGAAGCCCCACGTAGAGAACGGGCAGTTGAAATCCCCATCGGTGGAGGAACTGAAGTCACAAGCGCCCGACTGCTACAGTCGCAGGCTCGAATCTTGCCTCGGCCATGGATGTGTGTGTTTTCCTTAGGTTAGTTAGGTTTAAGTAGTTATAAATCTAGTGGACTGATGACCTAAGATGTTAAGTCCCATAGTGCTTAGAGCCATTTGAACCATTTTTCATTGCAGTGCCGCGTTCATCTCTCTGCTTTTTCAGCTGTCTGAAAACTGCGGAATAGATGCTTCAGCGGAGTGCTGGATAATTTGGGGAATATGATCCATCCATTCCTGGACTCAGTCATGGTTTTCAAACATAGCAAGTTTGCTGTAAGGTGCCAAATCTGGCCTACTGAGCAACCATCGCTACGGCTTTCTTTCGACCACCACTCTGTCTTGTAGGTGAATCTAGATCTGGAAGTGATCATTTCAGTATAAGTCCTTCAACATTTACCATTGAGCGGTGTGTGCGTGGCTGGAGAGCAAACCGAGAAATCGATAACATTGGACTATCCTGTTGCAGTTCTGGAGTGTATGCCGCTTCCCAAATTTAAAAATTGGCACATGAGGACATGACCCTCAAAAGTACTTTGCGTGCGTTAAAATCATCACAGAGGATCAAGGCGTGAAGCTATGTAAGCGTCAAGTGTGTAGGGAGGCCGTGGACAGACTATTCGTCTAGCACTTAATGTGGAGGCAGGTAGAGCGAACACAATGTCAACCGATGAAGCACGTGCACTAATACAGCGACTGCTTACAGGCTGACCCTTAGGAAGAGAAGCGAGCAGTGGTAAGCGTTTTTTATGAAAATAGCCACTCCTCCTTCAGCTCTGTATCCACTACGGTTGTCCTAAATAATATACATAGTTCCTCCACATGTGTCCTGATACCATTAAAGTTCCGCTGAAGTATGGGAGACACATTAACGGTGGAGTTGTCCTTGTCTTTCCCCATCTCATCCTGCGATAGTTGGGATGTTGCAATGGAGGTTTGGTTGCTTGAGGTACTCGTGGGTTCCCTCAGGGAGACCGGGAAGTTCATTCCAGCGATGGCGTAGTCAGTGTCCGATCCATCAAACAGGACCAAGGTTCCCTAGTGTGATGGCTTCGGCCCTGATCGTTATGGTCTATTGGTTTCTGACACCAGTTTGGATTTTGGATGCGGTGGCAAGGTAGTTTTAACAGAAACAAACCCTTCTACTGTCTGCTGTGAGGCGACCAGCATTATCTGAGTGATAGGAACGCTTAACTACTGGAATAGCGGAGCAACCTTGCAGTGCAGTCACAGTTGCAGGTCGATGGGTTGTGCTCAGCTGTCAAAGTCTGGGTGCAACACCAGTCTTTTCTACAGGCTGCTCAAGCGCTGAGACAAACAACGTAACCAAACTGAGTAGCTGTGTAGCCTTAATCGCTACCTTCGCATCAGAATAACAGATGCGTTGGGTGGCCTTAAACTCCTGTATTTGCTTCTCCAAGGACAGGTGATTCCTTGCTCCAAACTGGATGGGCTTGTGAGCAATTGACACACATGGATGGACCAGTATATGGATTACCTGGTTCGTGACCACAAGTAGCCTGATAATTTTAACCTATTGTTGTGTGACTGAAGCGTTCGCACTTAAAAAAGCGCATATTATTTGGTACATAGGGTCAAACTTTAAGGCGGAGATAGCGTGCCACAATTCATTTAAGCAACTTCGGTACACTGAATGTTAGAAAAAAAAAACGCAGACTTCTGTAATTCACCCTCAGACCATTCCTGAAGCTCTGAACTTGAGTGGTTGGTTTACCTTTGGACTTCCTTGGTATCTATATCCATAATGTCACGGCAGGTCACTAATCCTTTAAGACCTCTCAGTCCACTATGATGCTCACTGTTCATCGGACATTTTCAAAGTAGTTTGGTATTTAACAACTCTAGGAGTATATCTTTATTCCTAGTATCCACCACTAGTAGCTACATGCTGCCCTGGCGGTAGAATGTAAAAACGTTAAAGAGTTTCAAGTGTCAAGAACTACGACCAGAAGCGATGTAAGGGAACATGCAACAGCCTGGAAAGACTAGTTGCCCACCACAGTGAAAAATAAGAAACGAGCGCCATGTATTTAAATGCCCCAGCCGTTCTCATTTGCAAATTATGACAGCAGGAAGAGCGCCTCGTTAGGGCGCTGTTGCTAAGAAGTTGTGCCAGCTTAGGACTGCGCGGCGTCTTGCGCAGATCTTAACTGCGCGAGTTAGTGGCCGCGTGTAGCTCTTGCGGCCAGTTAATTCGCGGCGGCGCAGGGATTTACGAGAGCGGCCGGAGCCGGGGCGGTGTCAGCCGTGCCACGGGCTGCCGCCTAATGCTGCAATTACACAGGCCAGCCGGAGCGTCGCGGGTGGCCTACATAGCGCCGAGCAGGCGCCCCACTGGCTGTCCGCTTCTTTCCCGCTGCAGGCGGGACCAGAGTTAAGTTCACCTACTTGCTGAGACACGCATGCTCCAGTAAATACCTGCACGCTAGCGCAAGGAAACGTAAACCAGTCGCGACGTAAACCAGTCGCGACGTCTTAAGATAGCACTGACGGGACACTTGTGACTGAATACATCGTCTCGTTAACGCAGATTGCTTAGACTAAAGTTTCGCAACGTGATATCTACCTATATTTCATTATAAACAGTGTTAATTCGAATCAGGCACTAATAATGCAGAATCCCAAATGCACAACTCCCGCCGATGTTGCTGGTACTTGATGGCGTTTTTTCTCGAGAGTAACAGGTCCAAAAATCGCTTGAGAATGCCTTTAAAGCTTATAAATGAGCAAAATAAAGACAACAACGCTACTTTAGATCCACCAAAATATCTAGCTGCGTCAGCGACCCATACGTCGCGCTGGACAAAACCAGTTGTACATCAATTTAAAATGATATCCTTATGCGTAGTTGTCGATGGCTTGTCAAGACTCTCATCATCACAGTTTCCCACACAACTGCCAACTTCTACTGCTCCGCTGCGACTAATGCCGCTTCTGTAAATCTAGTTGCTTCTGACGTCATTCCCACTGTGTTAAACAATTTCTACGTCAGAATAACGAGATGGATTACAAATTAAATTGAACATCGTGTCAAATTTAAGTTACGTTGGTGCTGATTATAGGGGAAGGCGAGGCAAGACGGGGAGGTGGGGTACGACGGGGAAGGGCTATAAGCTACAGTTAGAGTGCTACCGTCTGTGGATAGCTACGTCAACATCATCAATAGACAGTTCCCAGTGTGTTGACATTGCTGAACCTTAGTTTTGCGGCGGTTTCTGTGAGCTTTACAAGGTACGTACAATTGTTATACTGATTTGCAATGTTTTATACCTTTCGAGGTCCTAAAACATGTGTTTCGTGAACATTTGTCCAGACTGTATATATAGCACTGAATAGTAAGTCTTATTAACAGTAAACTGCTGTGTCAGTAGTCAATGTTTACTAAATAGTGTTCATGTAGGCGTAACATAACCTGACAGCATGGTAGCGGGCAAGACGGGGAGCTTCCCCGTCTTGCCCCTACTATTTATCCAACCATTACGTTCTTATCGTCTCAAGTGTTTAGCTCGCAGCGGGTTTCGAACACGTACATTATACGTTTAATACAATTGTAAATAGAATGGTATTCGTTATTCCAACGTTTCCTAATTAATTACAAAGTATGCCTTAGGCTATATGGTGAATAAAAATACACAAAACGTGCAAAGTCAGTATTCTTGCCATGCTTTAACGACTGACTATTGGAAGTATGGTATTTGCTATATAATATACGAGTAGATTACCGGGAATGATCTGACTCAATAGTACGTACGACGTGTTTTATTTCAGATTATTCGCAAGTAACAGCGACAAATGTCTATGCAAGATTGGTCATTAGAGTCAATGGAAGCCGCTGTAAATGCTCTTATAGAAGGTCATATGGGTTCTTTCAGGGCTGCTCGACAGTTCAACGTGCCACAGACAAGGATTGAACGACATGTGGCAAAGAAACGTGCTAATCCTGGTTATACATCTGTGAAAAGGTTAGGACCAATCACTAGTGGTTTACCCCATAACAAGAGACAGAACTTAAAGACTAATTAACACAGCTGGAAGGACAGTATTTTGGCCTAACACTTAAAGAACTTGGTGAACTTGCTTTGCAGCTAGCTGAACGAAACAACATCAAACATCCATTTAATACTGCAGCCAAATCTTCTGGAAGAGATTGGTTTCTTGCACGAAATCCTACCTTAACAATACGAAAATCAAAGACCACATCAATCGCACGAGCAATGGGGTTTAATCGAGTTGCTGTAGATCGGTTTTTCGATCTGTTAGAAAGTCAATTAGACACATTCAAGTTTACGGGAGACAGAATTTTCAATTGCGATGAGACTGGTTTAACAATCATTCCAAAAGGTAACACAGAGGTGGTTGCTTTGAAAGAACGCAGACAGCTGTTACTTCAGCAGAAACAGGCCAAACTGTGACTGCAGAAATCTGCGTTTTAGCGTCGTGGAGCTACGTACCACGTATGTTAATTTATCCTCGAAAACGAATGCAACAATCGTTTGAGACTGGCCAACTCCCTGGTGCTTGGGCAGAAATCCAAGAAACTGGTTGGATGACGAAAAGACTATTTTTGACTTGGTTTAAGAAGTTTATTGCATTTACTGGAGCGTCAAAGGAAAGACCAATAATTCTCATATTGGACGACTACAAAAAGGCACACCAAGAATTTAGAACTGATAGAAGTAACCCGCGAAAATGGGGTTGTCTTGCTCTGTTTGCCACCACACTGCTCATACCGTCTTCAACCATTGGACGTGGCAATTATGAAACCTCTCAGTAAATTTTACGAAGATGAAGTAAGATCGTGGCTTCGCACCCATCCTGGAAAAGTTGTTGGGCTGCATCAGATCGCAAGTTTATTCGGCAAAGCCTTCATTCATTCAGCTACAATGTCCACAGCAGTGAACGGGTTTCGGAAAACAGGCATTTGGCCTGTAAACAGAAATGTGTTTCAAGAAAGTAATTACCTTCCCTGTTCAACTACAGACATTCATCAAGCTCACACATCTGAAGTTACAGAAACGGAAGACCAAATACCAGAGATGTTGTCAAGACGTTAAACACCTGAACAATTAACAACTGACGATCAAGCCTCTGTTTCGTCTAACTTTCAGGTGACCAGCCCTGAAATGGTGTTAGCTATTCCAAAGATGGATAAAAAAACCAAAAGGAAAATATCTAACAGGCGTGGAATATCCATTGTTTTAACCGAATCTCCTTATAGGAGTGAACTATCTGAAGAAATTAAACGAAAAGGAGTCCCCAAACGTGCTGAATGTAAAAGAAAACTCTTCTCAAAGACGTTTAATAAAGCTGTGATACCACCGAAAGGACATAATGACAACGAAAAAGTGACGAACGTTGCTGACGTCTTAACTACCTCTTCATGCTCAAGGGATAATAAACTGAGGTCGAATGACAACGAGGAAGAGAGTGAAGAATGTTTATACTGCTATGACTTCTCTGAAAGAGGCTGGATACGGTGTATTAACTGCGGACGCTGGGCCCACGACACGTCCCTAGTCTTACACACTACTTAAACAAACGTAAACTAATTTATGCTAAGAACAACACAAACATCCATGCCAGAGGGAGGACTCGAACATACGGCGGAGGGGGCTGCGCAGTCCTTGACATGGCGCCTCAAACCACCCGGCCACTCCGCGCGGCTGTAGTGTACTGACTGACCACGGTTGAAAAGGATTTAGAGGGCTAAAAACATACAAAAACAAATATCACTACAAAAAAAGTAGTAAAATGGTATGATATATGTCAAACTATTTATTTTTATCAGAAGACTGCATAACTTAAACTGGTATTTGTCCGGGTAAAGTGTTGCTACATTTTTATCCACGTTTTAATTGCTGTATAGAAATTAAAACATCGTACGGTATTGAAACTAGCTGTCAGACAAGAGGTATTTTCACCTCTTGTCTCGAAGGACATACAGGTTGGTTATAATTAAACTTTCATTACTTGAACCAGTGTAGACGGAAGACTATTTACCGTATTGGCACCATACCTTAAGGTAATGATATTCAGACTGTTAACCGCCGGTTTTGTGTTCTTACTAGTGTTAGTGTCATGAATTGCCGTTAGGGGCCGTAGGAGGCGACGTAGGAGGAACTCGGACCCCAAGGACCAAGGACCTGCAGCGTGAACGATAAATGTTACTCTGATCTGTTTCAACACATGATCCCTCCTCTATGGGAGAGAGATGCTTTGGCCTCAGCTCTTTTGATGTACGATGGAGCTGCACCTTACGTTGCTAGTGAGGTCAACCGGTTACTCCGTAACACATCTGGGAAAACCGAATCATTGACCGATCGTTCCAAACTGCGTCGCCACCAAGATCATCAGATTTCAGGCTGTGGCGCTACCTAAAGGAGAGGGTCTATCAAAAGGACACTAACACACGTTGAAGGCTGAATGTGGGCATAGTGAGGAGGTAGCCAACATCCCACTTGAGATGTTTCGGACAGCAGTAGAGCAATCCAGGCCGTCGTGGATGCTGATGTCGTCACAATGATCAAAGTGTGTAATCTGGAATGCCAACATGGCACGCAATTAACAAACGTTACCGCCTCACGCGCAAATTAAAATGCATTTCTTTCAATGGTTTATGAGTTATTTCTCATAGGAATATCCTTACTAACGTTTCCACAAAGTTTCATTGTCCTACGGTCGTTCATCATGGGGGCACTTCCAAGTAGCGAAAGAGTAATTATAATCACTCTACACGTCGACTGCTTCAAAAGGCACATAAGTGTCAAAATAAAGATTATTAGTTTTCTCTTATCAAGCTTTGCGGGATTAGTTGATGAAAGCCGTCTCACAGAAAACTTGTTATGTCAATACGACTTTCAATACATGTTACTAAACCTGTGAAAAATATTTAAAAGAGAAATAAAATACGAAAACTTTAATTAGACTGTGATAGCTGATAAAAGAGATCGATTTGGAAAGGGAAGAATAATTTCAAGAAATTTTGTATAGTGGCCGATGGTGTCTGTTACGTTACGTTGTTTATAAGTAGCAGTCCACCTGGAATTGATCGATTGAAGATAATCAATCTCGGATTACGAAACGTTTGGAGAGTTGAAGAGAACTGTGTTATTAAACCACGTACAGCCTATTTTCGTAGTTACATTCATTACAGAGGTAACGGTTTCAACTATACTATTTGAATTGTGACTACAGTAATGGTATGACTACAGTAATTTTTGCACTAACCTCATAATTATAAAGAGACAAATTCAGTGGCATTTCACTCTTCAAAATTCTGTTACTAATTTCGAAGTAAGTGCTATGTTAAGAACTTACTTGTTGAACATGAACCAATTGACGTCTTATGAGGAAGTTCGTCTTTTCAGACCAAAAACACTATCACATCGGATAAAGAGTAAACTGTCCTACGTCCTCGGTAACTGTATAAAAGGGATACAGAGGTAATGTAGCCTTAATTCTGTCCGTGCCTTTCTCGTTTGATATCTCTTTGTTTGTTAGAAAATAGAAGTCTTTTACAAATCAAATGAAACTGGGTACCATACATCTGTCTAAGAATACAGGAGGTCTGCGATGACAACAAATGAGTTGTATGCAGAAAGTTATCAAGACAAATGGTGTCCGAAAATACGAAATACACTCTAAGATAAATAAATAAAAGATACATAAAAATAAAAAAGCCAAGACGTGGCACAAAGGAATTATCAGCCCGCTGATCGCGGCGTCTCCAGGCACATCTTCGGCCTGGAATCTCATTGACTGGAGTAAGATTGTCTTCAGTGATGAGTCCCTCCTCGAACTGAGCCCCGATGACCAGTGAAGACGTGCCTAGAAACTCCCCGGACGTCGGTGAGGTATCATTCTGATTATCGCCGCCATATCGTCAACCAGGAGTGGTGGTCTGGGCTGTCATTTCATTTCACAGCAGGACCCCTTTGGTTGCCAGCAGTGGCACCCTTACCGCACAGCGATACATCGACGATATTGTACGTGGCGTTTTGCTGCCCTTCTGGCCAAGTCATCCTCGGCTTACATTTCCACAAGATAATCCACGCCCGCATACGGCGAGAGTTTCTACTGCTTGACTTCGTGCTAGCTAAACGCTGCCTTGGCCAGCTTGGTTGCCGGATCTCACCCCAATTGAGAACGTTTGGAGTATTATGGGCAGAGACCGCCATCCATTCTGAAATAACTGGGATTTTCACGATCTAATGCAATACTTGGGCAGCATTTGGCACGAAATACCTCAGGCAAATATCGAACAACTCTATCAACCAATGTGAAGCCGAGTAATAATCGAATCACCCACTTTCTCTGAATTTGTAATAATTTATTTGTCTGTACATGTTAATCACATCCACAGATTTCAGTCCCATTCGGATATTTCCTTTGTGGTGCATCGTTTTTCTTTTGTCTTAAAGTGTAGATACTCTGGTAGTTCTGGCTCATAATCGACATGATAGCTGCATAGAAATAACGAGTGCTCCTTGAATAAGTCTGTTTCCATCCGCTTTCATCCGTGTCTCTTTGCTAGAAGATTAGCTGCAGGGATTGCAGAAACATGGTTATCTGAAACATGGTTTTCTCTTTCTTCCTGTTCAAGACACAAGTATGTTCCTTCAAGGAATTCCCTCTAACAATGAAGCTATCTGTACGAGATTTAGCTAATACCATATTTTATGCGCAGTATAAAAATTAAAATTAAAACATTACAAACCGATTTACACATAAAACAAATATCCGTCATTCTGTTCTTCTACAAGAGTTAGCAAGAACTTCAAGATTGCAGCAAAATACATCCAGAAAACAAAGCAACAACACGTGGGATCCTGTTACGATGGAAAAGGCAACTGAAGCAGTAAAGAATGATAGCATGCCTTTTTCAGCAGCAGCGAAACGATTCAATGTTCCACGTAATACGCTAAAACGAGGAGTTATAGGGAAAAATAGAGATGCAGTAGGCAGAAAAAAAGATTGTGGGCAGTTATAAGAGAAATGGTCATTGATGGTCAACGGTAATAAATCCTTAACTATATTTTTGAAACGAAAAAGCGATTTTTTGGAATTGGCGTGAATGAGCTGCGGAGATTAGCAATCCAGTTTTCAGAGTGTAACAAAATACCACATCGTTTAACAAAGAGTTTGAAATAACAGGCAAAGACTGGGTGGCGTGCTTTAGAGAACGGCTTTCTAATATTAGTCTTTACGAAGCCAGATCCACATCTGCGGCTAGAGCATAAGTGTTTGACAAGGAGAACTTGGGCGAGTTTTTGATGTCCTTAAAACATTAAAAGATAAACTATTTCATGTTTCTCATCGTATTTGTAATGTAGATGAAACTGGTCTTTTGACAGTTCAGTCCAAGAACGGCAAAGTGTTCGCTACTTCAGCTGGCAGGTTTGCTTTCGCCTTTTGTAGTGCGCATGTCTAATGGGGCAATTTTCATACCCCCTTTTGTAATATTCCCTAGGTGAAGGCTGAACTTATAAATGGGCCCCGCCAGGAAAGGAATTGGCATGCTGCCCTTGTGGATGGATGCAGACTGACGGTTTTTTGGATTGGTTTCGATATTTTATAAAAAACTGGAGTCTGATTTCAAATAAATACCCGACTCATACGATAATAGTTGGTGGTGACTTCAATTTACCCTCAATATGTTAGCGAAGATACATGTTTAATTCCGGAGGTACGCATAAAATATCATCCGAAATTGTGCTAAACGCACTGTCTGAAAATTATTTCGAATAGTAAATGGTCGTGAAAACACACTTGACCTCTTAGCAACAAATAATCCTGAGTTAATAACGAGCATCAAAACAGATTCAGGGATTAGTGAACACAGGGTTGTCGTAGCGAAACTGAATACTGTAATCCCCAAATCCTCGAAAAATAAGCGAAAAATATACCATCGGCAGCAATTGATAGATTTATACCAAATAAATTAACAAACGACGGAGCTGATCCTCCTTGGTAAACAAAACGGGTTAGAACACTGTTGCAGAAACAACGAAACAAACATGCCAAATTTAAACAGACGCAAAATCCCCAAGATTGGCAATCTTTTACAGAAGCTCGAAATTTAGCGCGGACTTCAATGAGAGATGCCTATAACAGTTTCCACAACGAAACTTTGTCGCGAAACCTGGCAGAAAATCCAAAGAGATTCTGGTCGTATGTGAAGTATGTTAGCGGGAAGAAACAATCAATACCTTCTCTGTACGATAGCAATGGAGATACTATCGGAGACAGTGCTGCCAATGCAGAGTTATTAAACACAGCCTTCCGAAATGCCGTCACAAAAGAAGAAGAAGTAAATATTCCAGAATTCGAATAGAGAACAGCTGCCGACATGAGAATAGCTGCCAACATGAGTAACGTAGAAGTAAATATCCTCGGAGTAGTGAAGCACTTTAAATCACTTAATAAAAGCAAGTCTTCTGGTCCAGACTGTATACCAGTTAGGTTCCTTTCGGAGTACGCTGATGCATTAGCTCCATACTTACCAACCATATACAACCGTCGCTCGACGAAAGATCCGTACCCAAAGACTGAAAAGTTGCACAGTTCACACTAATATTCAACAAAAGTAGCGGGAGTAATCCACTAAATTGCAGGCCATATTGTTAACGTCGATATGCAGCTGGATTTTAGAACATATATTGTGTTCGAACATTGTGAATCACCTCGAAGAAAACGGTCTATTGACACACAGTCAACATGGGTTTAGAAAACATCGTTCCTATGAAACATAACTCTCTCTTTAATCACGTGATGTGTTGAGCGCTATTGACAAGGGATTTCAGATCGATTCCGTATTTCCGGATTTCCAAAAGGATTTTGACACTGTACCACGCAAGCGGCTCGTATTGAAATTGCGTGCTTATGGAATATTGTCTCAGTTATGTGACTGGATTTGTGATTTCCTGTCAGAGAGTTCACAGTTCGTAGTAATTGACGGAAAGTCATCGAGTAAAACAGAAGTGATTTCTGGGATTCCCCAAGATAGTGTAATATGCCATTAGCTGTTCCTTATCCATATAACCGATATTGGAGACAATCGGAGCAGCTGTCTTCGGTTGTTTGCAGATGACGCTGTCCTTTATCGACTAATAGAGTCATCAGAATACCAAAACAAACTGCAAAACGATTTAGAAAAGATATCTGAATGGTGCGAAAAGTGGCATTTGTCTCTAAGTAACGAAAAGTGTGAGGCCATCCATATGAGTGCTAAAAGGAACTCTTTAAACGTCGGTTACACGATAAATCAGTCTAATCTAAAAGCCGTAAATTCAACGAAATACCTAGGTATTACAGTAAGGAACAACTTAAATTGGAAGGAACACATAGAAAATGTTGTGGGGAAGGCTAACCAAAGACTGCGTTCTAATGGCAGAAAACTTAGAAAATGTAACAGACCTACTAAGGAGACACTACGCTTGTCTGTCCTCTTTTAGAATACTGCTGCGCAGTGTGGGATCGTTACCAGATAGGACTGACGGAATACATCGAAAAAATTCAAAGAAAGGCAGCACGCTTTTTATTATCGCGAAATATGGGAGAGAGTGTCACAGAAATGATACTGGATTTGGGCTGGACATCATTAAAAGAAAGTCGTTTTTCGTTGCGACGGAATCTTCTCACGAAATTCCAATCACCAACTTTTTCCTCCAAACGCGAAAATATTTTGTTGACACCGACCTACATAGGGAGGAACGATTACCAAGATAAAATAAGGGAAATCAGAGCTCGTACGGAGAGATACAGGTGTTCATTCTTTCCACGCGTTATACGAGATTGGAATAATAGAGAATTGTGAATGTGGTTCGATGAACCCTCTGCCAGGCTCTTAAATGTGATTTACAGAGTGTCCATGTAGCTGCAGATGTAGATGTAGATGTAGATACAAAAGCGAACTGCTCAAGACCCAGCTCTACTAATCTTTGATGGTAATCCTACCCATACTAAGAACATAGGTTTCATTGATAATGCTAGAGAAAATCATACAACTTTCGTGTACCTGCCCCCACACTGCAGCCACAAGCTCCATCCTTTGGATGTGGCATCCATGTTTGCTTCTAAGACCTTCTACGTACGAACCTGTGAAAATTTTCTTCGTAATAATCCAAGAAGAAATATTACACAGTTTCGAATAAGCACACTCTCGGGTGAAGCGTTTCTTCATGGAAACGTTCCAATGACAGCAATCAATGGCCTTAGAGACAGTGAAAGTTTCCCTGTATACCCTAACTTGTTAACCGATGAAGACTATACTGCAGCTAACGGTGCTGATATTCCTTTGGATAGGGATACTAATATTATGCTTTGTTCAAATATCGATTCTTCTCATTGCTTTCAAATATTGAATCTTCTCACTGCGAAACTACTGAGTCTTCTACAAATAGGCGTACTAGTTCATTTTCCGAACCAACTTACGAATTGTTTTCAAGCGCCGGCTACCTTCAGATTAAAGGTGATAAGCCTTCTCCAAGAGAAGGCTCCCCTCAGCATCCCACCACTGAAGAACGTCCCTCTTGAGTGTCCAACAGGTAGGTTCCACTTAAGGCCAAAGGATGTAAGACCTTTACGTAAGAAACAAGGTGTGAATCGAAGAGAAACTAGTGGTAAAAAAGATAAGACTACCATACTCGCTTCAACCCCTTATAAAAACGTGGCGGTTGAAGCTAAAAGAAAGGAAGACGAAAGCTTTTAATGAAATAAAAGAAGTTCAAAGAAAAACAGACAATATTCTACAATGCAAGACAACACGAAATAAATGAAAGAAGCTAAAAGTGGGACCAAACAATAAGAGGGTTTCTCCTAAAACTAAACTTTTTCAAGAATAAATGGAAGAAGAAAATTCCAGTGATGAGTACAGAATCACAAACTGGTTCTACTACAAGAAAGCATTTTTTGGTCTAAAGAAAATGAAGGATGGGTAAGATGTCGGAGCTGTAAACTCTGGGCGCATGAAGGGAGCTGGATTTCATGAGGGCGATGACAAATTCACTTGCGAATTTTGTAAATGACTTAATATTGTTTCTGAGTGGGTAAACTGTGAATCAATTAGACATAAGTAGTAATCCATAGCTAGTCCTTGTTTTCTCTATTTATATAATTAGGAATAATTAATAATTTTCGTTTGTTAACCTTTTTGTGCCAACAATGTATGCCAACACGTTCCTTTCTCATTTGTGTTATTTTTCTGCTAATTATACTCAATGACGAAATAGAAACTATTTGCTTACCCATTTTTAAACTGAACAGTCTATCTGAGAGTGGTGGCAAAGAGCTGTCCACGTTACGTCTTTGGATAGGGAACAGTAGCCACTATGTTAGCATTCACAAAAACTTTTCTAAGCGTTATGAAACATATTTTTACCTTAGCTATAAATATTTGATGTGATAACTTACAGTATGTAGATTCGAGATGTATATGCCACAAGCGTCTGTTAATAGTTATGGTTTCATGAAAATTCAATTTCACTTAGAGTGGCCACTTTTCCCGACCTTCCTCTAGTACCTAAACTGTCTTTGCCTATTAATGTAAACCACATGCTGTCGGACGAATGTGTCTATAAATATTACTCGATATTGTAATTTGACGGAACACACTTTACGTAAACTAAAGATTGTATTCACAATGACTGACGACTTGTCACCTACACAACAAATACTTTTCTTAACGAAAATAATTTTAAACTTTACTCAAGTATACGCTCAAATTGTTTACCATCAATTGCCAGCACATTTGCAATCGGCATTCGAATATAGACGATCAGATGAAATTACAGGTACATTGGATGATAAGCTGTTGGCATGCCTGTGGTGATTCGACGGCGTGTATTGTCTGGCACTGTTGAGGTTTTATCACAAACTGTATCTTTCAGTGGCCACCATCGAATGAAATCAGGAGGAATCAAATCAAAACACGTGGCCAGCCATTGTAATGCAGCATTCGGTCCTATTCAGAGGTTAGGAGACTTTTCATTTCGTATTTGCGTTGCAATACGGGAAGAGAGAGAAGGACAGCCATCGTGTTGGAACCACATACACTTTCCCTTATGCAGTGGTAAATCTTCTAGAAAAAAAAGACAGAATGTTCGTAAGAAAGTGCGCATACGTATTTCCATTTGATATCCCCTGGGATGAAGTAAGGTCCCACAATGAAATATACAGTTCACGGTCGTTGTTGTATCTGACAATGCCGGCGTGCATTTTCAGTTGCTCAGTAGTTTGGAAAAAACGTAGTATCGCCTCCCAGGCGAAGCAGAGCAAACCAGCAAGATTCTGTGCTACTTCCGAAATCACATCTTCCAAGTGCCTGATGTAGGGACAGATGGAAAGAGTGGAATTTATGTCGATGCGAGATGCGCATGAGACTCCTCTGGATGATCCCACATTCCTTGGCAATACGTCTCGTGGCACCATTCGCCGTATAAAAGTAGCATGTCTGACTTCTCCTCACTGAAGGATATCTACACGTGGAAGGAATGTTGAATCAGAAACGACGTGCCGCTAGACGACGCAAGTCCTGCTAGTAGTTCACTGGAGGCAACTAAAAAGACGAAAGACTTGATAAGTCGACGTAGCTCACCATGAATGTGTTTACAACGCACCAGCCAATTCCAGCCGACTTCTCTTTCAGTTTTAGAATACTTCTCGGTTTCTTTCGCAAAGAATTTCAAACTCAGCATTAAGAAGCATTATATCACTTTACTCGTCATTTCAAGCGCTTTAGGAAATAAAAGGGGTGTTACATATTAAATGACTCACCCTGTTGGGGAATGTCGGAAAGAGTACACATTAGTATTTAACACCTCAAACCTAGCAGATGAGGCGGTTAAAACAAACTTTTCTCATAACAAATTATTGCTGGTTTATTTGGGAACAACATACGTCAGTTACAACTGCCTAACTTTTAACATAAACCTTAAATATGAACGTATGTAAGACATTGCTCGTTCGTAGACATAGCGCGTCGACAGGTAAGAGTACACGACATGTAGTCAAAGAGTACGCACTAACATAAATCACATGAAAATACACCATGTACTTCATAAACTGTGCATTTTTCATGCCAGTGATCACACTTAACCCAGTCTTCCTCCTTGTAGACTTTATCACAACCTGAACAGTTCATATCTTGAGATCCTTCCTTGGATTTGGACCTGGTTCTTCCTGAAGATGATGTGGTTAAAAGTCCAGATTAGCCCTAGAGAAACTGCATTGTTAGTACTAGTATTTTGTCTCTTCTTGATTTTGTCTAGTTTAGCATGATTGTCTAAGAATGCATTTTTCTCGGTCTTTTTTTATTTTTTTTCTTTATTGTGCGTCGATTACATTTTGGCAGAGGATAAACACTGGATAGGTCTACAACTGTTCGTACACCAGCTCTCTAAGCTTTATTTGTGCTACGTTCTTCGTTCTTTCCTGGTGACTACAAAGACAAATCAGCTGTCACCGAGGAGCGCGTTTACCCGTGGGCTCCTGATAAACTCCTTTGCCTTCCTGAGTTGTTGGAAATCGCTCTCTCTCAGTGATTTCTGATGGAGCAAAGTCTTCTGCTGTGAAGACATCCGGATTGCATGGGAATATCCCAGTAACTCGAAGGATTGCTCAGGTGTTTGGATTGCTGCTACTCTAGAATATACAGCACGAATTAAAACTCTGTGCGCCTCATGGGTCATCCGGGATTTAGTGATCGTTAAAAACGAAGGGGGGAGGGGGTTAAGAAGATACCCATAGTTTCCCTGCTATCTTACAGCGTACTCTTAGCCGATGCGCCACATAGGTAAAAAGGAAATCACAAATGGCAGTTTCTGCTTGGTTCCGCTGTGTGTCGTACCGTGGTTTGTTCCTCATAGAATGGTGATTCTTTTGGTAAATAATTTTATTTCCTAGCGCACACCTAGGTAGTGCTTGCTGCTTACGATGTACGACTTAGGATTACAAAATCTGAAGCAAAAACTTATATTTGCCCGCTACAACCAATTAATCTGGCTGAACCTTCGAGACTACATGTGATGGTGGAAATATAGAACCAACAGCTGAACGTGGTTTTCCGTTGTGGATCAGTGTCGCCACTGTAGAGAAAATACCACTGCGAACTCTTACCACACGCGTGCTCTTACCCGACCTTACCCTATGTCGTGTCTGTTCTTTAGGACATGTCCAAAAGAACTGACAGTTTTTGTTATCTAGGGTCCATATAAATAGTATACAAAGGTTTTCAATGACGTTAGCCACATTTGGGCACTGAAATGAATCAATGCAACAGGTGAAAATTTGTGGTGGATCGGGACTTGTACCCAGATCTCCAACTTAACTCAAGCGGTCACTTTATCTGCATCGGCCATCCGAACACGTTTCCCATCCGCCCCAAATTCCCAGCCTTTAACACACTACGAGCGTAGTGTCACCTGCCTATGTATCCTTCACTCGCCATTTACGATTTCCGAGTGAGATCAGGCTTGGTGTTCAACCGTATTGCAAGAATGAATCTCTGGTCGTCGTACGTTATTGATAAATATACCTCATAGTTATGTCACATTATATTTCTCAGGTGTATCGCTTCTACTAAGCACACTAATTATAAAGTAACGCAATTTGTAATTCACCTGCGAGCTCGTATTTTGATGCTGCTTGGTGAGTACTTATTGTTGTGATATGTTATTTCCGTAGCTTATATTACTGAAAATTACTGCCATCTAATTAAGAGATACTGATGACGCTTTAGGAGCATGCAGTTTAGCCCGTAAAAAATTATTGAAACAAGAAAGGGTTGTGGATCGTCTCCATTGAAATTTGTCACTCTTTACCGAAGTTCAGGTGTTGACGTGAAACTGAAAATGTCGACGGCAGGTGATGGATCAAGTACGTCGGTCGGCCCGGCGTATATTGGAGTAAGCTACGTCCGTGGCGGCCCCAGAGGATGCGGCCAGACCATTGTGCCATATTTCTGCGTCGCCTGGTAAACAAAGAATATTGGTCCCCAGAGCGCTATTCGTGTGAGTTGTTTGCCTCCATCCATCTGGACACAGGTGTGGCTTCGATCGTTGGGATCGCGCCTGCAGAGGGCGACCCAATAATGAGATGCAGAGGAGCTCGCCACCACGGAGGGCTACCAACGCGCAGTTCTTCCTTGTCACATCGATCCGTCCGCGATCTATCTTAGACTATTCTGATTTAATCCCAAACGTGTGAAATGATTAACGCACAGCACTAACAACCTGTGTGAAAACTGCACAGATTCCACATTTTTAATACGTAGAAGATAATAACTAAGTCTTTAGCGATTAACGTTGCCTCTAGCGTGCTCGTACAGTCGCATATGTGTTAAATAAGTGTTTGCAGAATTACCTTCAAAACTGAAAAGACTGGCTAGTTCACCAAAACTACAATAAAATTTCTGTCATGACAACAATTCTTTATTATGTCTCTTCTAACCCTACGGTCTGCCACGTTAAGCTGTTTACAAAGGAGCTAAATTTATACTTCATGTAACTAACTAAGATACCGAGCGAGGTAGCGCAGTGGTTAGACACTGGACTCGCATTCGGGAGGACGACGGTTCAATCCCGCGTCCGGCCATCCTGATTTAGGTTTTCCGTGATTTCCCTAAATCGCTCCAGGCAAATGCCGGGATGGTTCCTTTCAAAGGGCACGGCCGACTTCCTTCCCCGTCCTCCCCTAATCTGATGAGACCGATGACCTCGCTGTCTGGTCTCCTTCCCCAAAAAACAACAACAACAACAACTAACTAAGACGCGATATTTTGTTCAAAAATGACTCTAAGCACTATGGGACTTAACATCTGAGGTCATCAGTCCCCTAGAACGTAGAAATACTTAAACCTAACTAACCTAAGGATATCACACACATCCATGCCCGAGGCAGGATTCGAACCTGCGACCGTAGCAGCAGCGCGGTTCCGGATTGAAGCGCCTCGAACCGGTCGGCCCTGTGGTCGGCGCCATATTTTGTGTCATAGGATTTTGTACAGTATGAACCCGAGGTCTAGAGGTCGCGCCATGGAGCATCCTCACGTCGTGTTAAGACGAAATCTTTTGTTTTTCTTCGTATATGGTAGCCAACGAGGACCGGCTTCCATTTTCCTTCCGTCGGTATTACGAGGAATGCCATAGCATGCCTGCAACACATTGGTGACGGTACAAAAAAAAGTTTTTTCCTTGATGCATTTCAGCCATCTTGAATCCTATGGCCTCCATTCCTCTTAGTTCTCAAGGGGCGAACGGAACGTGGCCAGATATCGGGTTGCGACTCTTGGCCACATTGCCCTGACCGTTCTATTTAATATAGTCTGAAAAAGGGAGCTTTTTCGGAATGTATTAAAAATATAAAAAACAGTTAGTCAAGACATTAGTTTTAAAACAAGGTCGTAACTTGGTAACAAAAGGGGATAGCGTCTTTGACTAGGAATCAAAATGTTCTGAGATCGAGCGTCAGGAGTTGAACCTCAGCTTTGCTTGCATTTTGAATACAAATCATCAGTAAAGACGTCCGAAGACATCCAACATAAGAATTCGCCCTCATTCTGCCAACGGCCTTGTCAAAGAGGGAGAACGAGCGGAGAGACGTTCAGAACACTGTCCCGACGTTTGCGTAAAAACTACCGCTGAAAGGAAGGAGAATCAGCACTGATCAACGGCATGAGGATGCAGAATTCAGTGGAAACAACAGCATTACAGGAACATGATATGTATCTTCAGAACGTATGACCTTTAACTAAGAAAGTACCATGATAATATACAAAGGCTCAATCTAGAGAGAATCAGTGAAGTTAAAGTGAAGTGAAGTGAAATGGAAAGGAGGGGTACAATGCGAGCAGCATCGTTATGAATAGGAAGGTAGGATAAAGAGTGAGTTTCTGTGAACAGCTGTTCTCAACAAAGTCGGCAGCAGACCAACACCGACAACAATAGTTCAGATATACCTGCTGACGTCGCAAGCAGACGGTGAAGAAATTTAGAAAGTATATAACGATATTGAGAGGATAGCTCAGTATATGACGGTAGAAGAAAATCTAATAGTCATGAGGGCCTGAAATGCTGTTGTAAAGGAACCCTAAGAAGAAAGGCATGCGGGAGAATAAGGGCTTGATAGTAAAAATGAAAGAGGAGAAGAAGAATTGACTTCTATAATGAATTTCAGCTATTAATAGCGAATACTCTGTTCAAGAGTCAGAAAAGGAGGAGATATGCGTGGAGAAGGCCTGGTGATACATCAAAATTTCATTTAGATAACATCATGGTATGATGAGATTCCAAAATGAGGTATTAGATAGTAAAGTGTACGCTGTAGCAGATACAGACTGAGATCACAGTTTAGTAAGCTAATTTTACGACCCTAGTCAGTAACAACCAATGTGCAAAGAAGTGTAGCACAGAAGTACTAACGAATAAAGAGACATGCTTAAAGGTGGCCAGCACTTTTATGCAAATTGTTTCTAATAAATTTATGGTCATCTGTTTATCAGTTCTTTTTCTTTCATTCATATCGTTTAAGGTAACATTGAGTTTCATTCATCCCAGTCCTAGGAACTTCAACGGAAAGTGCTAAATTTAAAGATAAAATGTTGTCGTGTAGGTGTTGTAAATAAAAACTAAATTTGAGTAATAATTTATTCCACGTTCATATTTTCGCTCCAAAGTTCACATAAAAATCCTTACAACATGTCGTAGCCGGAGAATTTCACATTTTCAGTTCAAATAAAGCTCCTCATGAGCGCAAGTTGGAACTCCTTGCCACGACTTCTTGCCGTAGAACTTCTACGTACTGTCTTACGCATCGGCAATATATGCGCCGAAACAAGGGAACTGTATGGAAAGGAATGACTTAAAATAATATTAATTACTGTAATTTATAGATCTACAGTGCAATAGGACCTTTGATTTACAACAAAAATTTTTATTAATTATTTTATTTATCTTAGAACCGGTATTCCTGATTCAGTTTGATTTGTCATAGTTGTAACAGCTCTCATATTTTTGTTAATTTTAGCATAAAAATTATTAAATTTGCAGGTAGATGTTTAGGCGTTAAAAACAGATCATTTCGTTCTTATCGAGTAACAGATAACAAAATTTCTGTTATTTCCCATTATAATTACATTACCGTTCTCTGCTTTGTGAAAGAAGTATAACTGCAAATTTCCTCTCGTGTTAGATCGATATCAATTTAAAAGACTGAACTACGTTCTATACCACAAGTCTTATAAATAAGAACCTTGGATGATTCTGGTCCTACGTAAAATCGCTATGTGGGTCCATGGCTTCTTTTCAGTCACTCGTCAACCATCGTGGCATTAGAAGACAGTACACGAATATTGTTGCATACGGCTTCGTACACAACGGAAAGGCGAGGTGGACTACGGTGTGGTGTGGCGACGGTCGTCGTAGGAAAGCTGGAAAGGACTAGAAATGATTTTTTTTTCTTTATTTTGGCTTTGGGATACAAGGACCATACAGCCAACGATGTGCCATAGAAACAAACCGCAAGAAAGTAGAATAGCACAAAATTACGAAGTGGGCATATAAACACAGTCTTAAAGCAAAATAAAAGCGCAGTTCGAACAACGCCAGACAGTCGGCGGCAGTGATGGCACTTCAGCCACTTGCTGTCCGGTCTCGTCTTTTGAGTATGTTTTGCAAATGTATTAGTGATCATGCATGGCTCGGATTGGATGCCCATCTACTGTATTATCCAAACTTTTACCGAGGAGTGTAGTTTTTAGGCGCACTCGTACCTTGAAATCAGTGACACATGAAGTACTAGTTTTGTATGACCTGAAGATATACCTCCAGGGTATGATACCGGTCTTCATGCAGTGAAAACACAATAAACAACTACTGCAGGTTTGGACTTTCACTCAGTTTTAAATCAGACTATTTTACCATCTCCGATTTTAAATTGTTTGATTGTACTTCACATTATGTACAAGTTTATTAGCTGTGGTTGTCCAACGTATATGGTTATTTGGAATATTAGTGGTGTTGTGCTCCACACATTCAGATCGGTTGTAGAAAAAGTCTGTGGTCGACTACTGTTTATTCAGGTAATTCTAGGAACGGCTAGCTCATCAATAAAGGAGACCGCTTATACAAGATTAGCGGGACCACTTGCTGAGTTCTGTTCGTCTTGGTTACCCGTCAGGTCGTATTACACGCCGACATAGAAGCATTTCACAGGTGTGCTGTTAACTTTGTTACCAGTAGGTTCGATCAAAGAGCGATTTTGACAAATATGCTCCGTGAACTCAAATGGGATTTTGTGGAAGGAAGAAGACTTTCCTTTTTGGAAATACTACTGAGAACGTTTAGAGATCCGATATTTGGGTCAAAATGCAGAACGATTCAGCTGGTACAACATATATCTTGTGTAAGGACAGCGAAGACGAGAGAAATCAGGTCTCTTACATAGGCATACATAGAGATGTTATTTCATCGCTCCATCTGCGAGTGGAACTGGGAAAGGAAGGGATAGTTATGGTAGTAGGTACACTCCGCCTTCACCCGTATAATGGCACGTGGAACACGTATGTAGAAGTAGGGAAGTCTAGTTTTATTGTTTGTCAACCTCCAGTACATGTCGTCAGAACATCGGCAAGATTTAGTAGCTCAAAAAATCCACTGTGTCTCAATATCCTTTAATGCAAAATTCGATTTCTTCAACTTGTTACGAGAATCCAATCACCATAAATTAGAAATTTCTAAAACCGGAGTAACTCCAGCTAACAGCCACATACCTTCTGGTTGGGCGAAAATATAATAACACCGCCAGAAATGAGTGTTTCAACATAAATGCAGGTTTCGCTGTTGTATTTATACTACGAACGGCACTGTGCAATCTTCTTAATTGCTTGTGAGTGTGTTCACAACAGAGTTGTATGTGTTTGTGAGTGCATTATGTCAGAGCTAGTTCAATTCGAATGTGGGCAAATTGTTGGTGCTCGTATGGTGGGTGCATCCGTAGCCAAGAGAGCCAAGGTCTTTGGTTTCGAAGATAAAACCGCAAATGGGGAAAGAGGAAGAGCGTCAACCCATAAATCACAGAGCGGACGAAACTGTGTTGAGAGTTTGTGACAGATCGTCACTGAAGACAACTGTGAAAAGAAACGGTTCATCAGTGGTGCAAATGCCCGCAACAGCAAAACGTGGTGCCGAAATAATAAACCTGCACTTTGTAACATTCGAAGGGAGTCATTTAGTCGGAAGAGTCTCGTTTCATACTGTTTTCAACTTCTGGCCGAGTTTATGTCCCAATAGTGATACATTGGTTGCTTCGGAGACGTTTTTGGCAGCGATGTGCTGGTATTCCATTGGCCCTGTGGTTACTCTAAAAGGTTACATTACTCCCAAGTATTTTGTGCTGATTTTGGTTGATCATTTCCATACCGTGGTGGAATGTTGCTTCTCCAGTGGTAATGCTATGATCCAAGATGATAGGGCTGCTGTCCAGACAACCCTCATCGTCCCAGACAAGTTTTGTGAGCAGGAGTATGAATTGTTGCATCTCCCCTGGTTAACGTCATCACCAGGATTCAATATGATTGATCCTTTGAAGTTTACTTTGGAGAGAAGTGAGCGGAATCGCTATCCACCTCCATCACCGTTACCTGTACTTGTTACTGTTTTGCAGGAAGAAATGTTATACGTTTTCTTTGAAATTCATACAGGACCTGTACGTATCCAGTTATGGACGCTTGGTAGCTGTTTTGAATACCAATTGGTTTCCTACATCATATTACCCAAGGTAATTTATTGCGGTATTGGTGTTTCCAATTTTTTCTCTAGTCCCCGTACATGTAGTCAAAAATTAAAAACTGACAAGTAAGAATTAACGAATGGGATAAACATATATATGAAGATAGCAACTGTTCTCGAAACAATAGATACCGTTGATGACCGTGCAGCTTCTCTAGAATAAATGATAATTAATTGAAACCCTAAGCTGCCGACAGGTATCGTTGATATACCTCGATGGGGACCAGCTGAAAATGAGTGCTCCGACCAAACTCGAACCCGGGATCTCCTGCTTACATGGCAGACGCTCTGTCCATCTGAGCTACCGAGGACACAGATGATTTACGTGACTGCAGGGACTTATCCTTTGGACGCTTCCCGCTTTCAGCTATCCGCATCGAGGTATATCAACACCACCTGTCGGCAGCTGAGCTTTTCAATTAATTATTATTTAATTAGATTAACAGTAGTGGAAAGTCATAAAAAGATCTTTTAGACTAGTAAATATTTTCGCAGAACGTAACAACAGGAGAAACAAACAAAGTCAAAGACAGTGAAAGAGGAATCGAGTCTCGTAGATTGAACTGTAACAGCCGGCGGAGTGTCCGAGCGGTTCTAGGCGCTACAGTCTGGAACCGCGCTACTGCTACGATCACAGGTTCGAATCCTGCCTCGGGCATGGATGTGTGTGATGTCCTTAGGTTAGCTAGGTTTAAGTAGTTCTAAGTTCTAGGGGGCTGATAACCTCAGAAGTCCCATAGTGCTCAGAGCCATTTGAAACTTTTTTTGAACTGTAACAAAAATTTTAGATCCCGAAGTTGGATAAGGCAACATTTAAGTAAACATGACAGTGACGACATGATACGTTCAGTAACATCCTCAACAAACACAATTTTTTTTAACTACAATATAGGAGGAAACAGAATCCAGGCGAACGAATAAGCAAAAGAAAAATCAGAGCGAGCGCATGATGACATATAGGGACAGAGAAAAGTCGCAAATAGTGTAATGCAATTTAAATGTTATGACACAAATAATAATAACAATAATGTCACTCTATTGACTAGCTCTTTATGAGTAGGTAATTCCAGCGTAACGTCTGATTTTCTATACTGTAGTGTGGGATCTAGAGCTGAGTAGTAGGCTGTAGATACAAAAATCAAATTCCCTTCGGATTAAAGTTACACTCAAGACGTTAGTTTTGAAGATCCGTGAAATGAAAGTTGTTTGTAACAACGTCAGCATCGTTAAGAGATGGCGCGAAATATTTCCACTCTTGAAATACTGTACCAGCCAATAAAGCGAATCAAACAAGAGGAGAAGCGGAATGGAAATGAAACTACTTTGCCCACGGCTTGAGAGGGTGTGTGATGTTATTTGAATCATTACAAAAACGAGTCAAATTTACAGAGAACTTGACAGGATGAACCCACATACCAGTATGTCGCAAAATTCTGTTTGATCTGGATGCCTGCACTGAATCGGTTGGGAAGAGCGTCAAAAAGCTGTCGTATTCTCTCCTGAGGCAGCTGCCCACAATTTTTGTAACTGGTCCTTGATTTCCTAAATACTGGCACTGGGACGCAGCTAACGTCCTCGATGGTGCCACATATATTCTGTCTGGGATCTGCCTGGCCACGGAACCATCACGTAGATAGTTCATGGAGATATGGGCGATGTGTGGACAAGCATTGTCCTGGTGAGAAATGGCACCCCGCTACTGCCGCACGAGACGCAACACGTAACATATCCGTCTGTTGTCAGTGTTCCCTCAGTCACTACTAGCTGTGTCATGAAGACATACCCGATTGCTCCCCCTCCCCATATCACCTCTGTGCCTCTCCCATTTACTGGCGACGCCATACACGCTGACGACGGTCATCCGGGGTAACGCAGAGCCGCAATCATCGCGAAACACAATACGACGCCATTCAATAGCAGGCCATGCTTCCAGGTTACGGCGTTACTCCAAACGTACCCGTTTCAGTTGTGATTTTAGTGTCAGTCACTCAAAGGGCTATCATTCTCTAGACCGGCTGATGCCAGTCTCCGACTAAATGTGTGGGACGACAAAACTTCGCTGTGAGTCAGTTACTTTTTCTCAGATGGCAAGCGCAGATGTGAAGGGATTACGATGCGCCTGGTGTACAAGAAGGCGATCCCCCATTGCGGTGGTCAGACGTGGTCAACGGGAGAATTCCGGACGAGTATGCCCGCCAGTACGTTCTCATGCAGTCCAATATCGAAATTTGTATAATGCGCGATTCGGGAAGCCGGCCAAATGAAGATTCACAAAGAGGCTCCTTTAAAGCCCTGTCAGGTGCTGATAGTCCGCCCCCGGTAGCTGAGTGGTTAGCTGCTCCCTGTAATAAAAAAACTGAGTGAATGAATCAATAACGAACTTCAACGGGCGTCAGGTGACGTCCGCCACGAACAATTGAAACGAACAATAACGAAAAAAAAAAGTGGTTAGCGTGACAGATTGTCAATCCTAAGGGCCCGGGTTCGATTCCCGGCTGTGTCGGAGATTTTCTCTGCTCAGGGACTGGGTGTTGTATTGTCCTAATCATCATCATTTCACCCCCATCGACGCGCAAGTGGCCGAAGTGGCTCTGAGCACTATGGGACTTAACTACTGAGGTCATCAGTCCCCTAGAACTTAGAACTACTTAAACCTAACTAACCTAAGGACATCACACACATGCATGCCCGAGGCAGGATTCGAACTTGCGACCGTAGCGGTCACGCGGTTCCAAACTGACGCGCTTAGAACCGCACGGCCACAGCGGCCGGCTGTCGCCGAAGTGGCGTCAAATCAAAAGACTTGCACCAGGCGAGCGGTCTACCCGACGGGAGGCCCTCGTCACACGACATTTCATTTCAGGTGCTGATCACGTTGTCCAACATAAATATGCTGCATTCCCGTGTACTTTACAGTGATCACTCAACATATGACGCTGTTCACGCCTCTTAAATACCCCACCAAGCCTGGTAACAATACTAAACACGAACAACACTAACACATCATCATGGTATCTCTACGTTCTTTTTTTAGAAATGCAAAGCTAAAAATGTACTCTATGTGATCAAACGTATCCGGACACCCACAGAAACATACGTATTTCATATTAGGTGCATTGTGCTGATACGTACTGATAGGTACTCCGTATCAGCGACCTCAGCAGTCATTAGACCTCGTGAGAGAGAAGAATGGGGCGCTCTGTGGAACTCACGGACCTCGAACGAGGTTAGGTGATAGTATGTCACTTGCGTCATACATCTTTACCTGAGATTTCCCTAGGTTCACCGTTTCTGATGTGACAGTGATGTGGAAAGCTGAAGGGACAAGTACAGCACAAAATCATACAGGTCGACCTCGTCTGTTGAACGACAGAGACCGCCGACAGTTGAAGAGGTAGTCTGGCAGTTTGTGAGAAGGTCTTATGGGACCAAACTGCTGAGGTCATTGGTCCTTAAGCTTACATGCTACTTTATCTAACTTAAACAAACTTTCGCTAAGGACGACACACACACACCCATGCCCGAGGGAGGACTCGAACCTCCGAGCCGCGAGTTGAAGAGGGTCGTAATGTGTAATAGGCAGACATCTATACAGACCATCACACAGGTATTCCAGATTGCACAAGGATCCACTGCAAGTACTATGAAAGTTAGTCGGGAGGTGAGAAAACTTGGATTTCATGGCCGAGCGGCTGCTTATAAGCCACACACCACGCCGGGAAATGCCAAACGACGCCTCGCTTGGTGTAAGGAGCATAAACACTGGACAATTGAATAATGGAAAAAACATTGTGCGGAGTGATGAATCACGGTACACAATGTGGCGATCCGATGTGTGTGTATGGCGAATGCCCGGTGCACGTCATCTGCCAGCGTGTGTAGTGCCAACAGTGAAATTCTGAGGCGATGGCGTTACGGTGCGGTCGTGTTTTTCACGGAGAGGACTTGCACCCTTTGTTGTTTTGCGTGGCACTATCACAGCACAGGCCTACATTGATGTTTTAAGCACCTTCTTGTTTCCCACTGTTGAAGAGCAATTCGGGTACGGCGATTGCATCTTTCAACACGATCGAGCACCTGTTCATAATGCACGGCGTGTGGCGGAGTGTTTACACGACAATAACATCCCTGTAATGGACTGGCCTGCGCAGAGTCCTGACCTGCCTGCATCCTGTAGGAACCCTTTGCGATCTTTGGGAACGCCGACTTCCTGCCATGTCTCACCGAGCGACATCGATGCCCCTCCTCAGTGCAGTTCTCCGTGAAGAATAGGCTGCCATTCCCCAAGAAACCTTTCACCACCTGATGAAACGTATGCTGCGAGAGTGGAAATTATCAAGGCTAAGGATGGGCCACGAACTTGTAGGTCATTTTCAGCCAGGTGTCCGGATGCTTTTGATCACATGGTGTACCTGCCTGTGGCGTGTACATTCATGAAGCTACAGTGTCGTCTGACAGTGTCTTCTGGATGCTTCTTTTTTTTTTTTTTGGTCAAATAGTGTAGATTCTAGATGGTGTGAGAACACATCACAACTGAGAATTTTTACTTTCTGCAGTGTAAATACTGTTGTCGTCAATATTGTCCCGTTGTGAAAGATCAATATTAACAACGCCGTTTTAAACGACAATTATGGCACCAAAGAATGTGCGCCATCAGAGAAAAGACACATTGTTCGTGACGGACGTTGATGGACCACAGTTCGCTCTCGCACAAGAGATGGGGCTGTAATAACTATACGTCACTGTACAGTATGAGATGCTAAACTGATGTCTCAGTTGTTCAAAAAAGGACTTTCATATAGTACGGCATACTGCTGATTAACTCTTTATTTTGGAAAGGAAATAAACTGAAATCGATAGATAAAAATGAAAAGACAATTGTTAAGAAGAAGTTCGTGTTCACTATTTGAGTACTTCAGACAAATAATCTGAAAACTCTATAAAAGTTAATAGTGATAGCAACATAAAGAAATTAACGCTGAGAACGATTGAGAAGAAACAATTTTAGTAGCAGTGAACTGCCTGATGGTTGGTCTTCAGCAGGTGTTGGTCTTTAGCTGATAATGACGCATGAACCATCAAATATCCACCATCAACGACAATTTAGAATAGCGCGTCATACCCTTCGTCGAAGTATCCGTAACACTACTGTGATGCTAGCCAGAACTTTCAGAATGCCAACGTAACAAGCACTAGCAGTCATCAAAGGAAGCAATACGTTCTAACTTATTACTATTTTTTAATAGGTCGCTTACTTGTCTGTCAGATATTGCAGTACCAGTTCTGCCACTGATTTTCAGTGCTCCAATGAGCTAGAGGTCTATCTCACAACTGGATAACACAGCAATATTAAATCGTTTCCTTGTAAGTCCGTTTGGTAGTTGTAGGTGTGAGGGTGGAAAAAGTACATAACGTTTGACATTTCAGCTTCCCGGCGGGACCGGAGTGTTGAGTGGGTACCACAAACAACTGTATGGTGCTTACACCACTATGTCATTTTCTATTTCACACGCTTATGAAGCGTAAGAGCCCTAATTTCTCGTATAATGTCTTCTTACACTAAATGTTCGTTAGTGGTAGTAGAAACACTCAAAAGCCGGTTCTCTAAACTTCATAAGATGTACTTCGCGTAAAAATCGTTGACTTCTCTCTAGAGATTCCCATTTGAGTTGAGGAATCATCTTCTTAATACTTACATGTCGATCAAACCTACCGGTAAAACCTCAAACAGCGCCCCCCTGAATTGCTTAGATGTTTTCCTTTAATCCAACCTGATGGGGATCCCAAATACTCGAACAGAACTCAAGAATGGCTCGCACTAGCATTTTATACACGACCTCCTTTAACCTGATGTAGCACGGCGTTATTTTAATGGAACACGTGATAGCAATTGACTTTTGGACAACAATGAACGTCTGTTGTCTTGTTATACATTTTTAAGGACTCCTGAACTTCTCTTTTTCATTCCTGTGTTTGCTATTTGTGAAAAGCAGTCCACTACTGAGAATAATAGGTAACTGAAATTAAACATTTTTCATGAATATCGTCACACCATGAATTCAGAGTAAATGTAACTACTAAAATAATTGAGCTGCTCGGGGGAACAAAATAGTAAGCGCCAAAATCAAAGTTTCGAGATACAGCATGTCTAAAGTTTCAATTGATCTGCAAATCTGAATACTTTTTTTTGAAGAGTCCTTTTATTCTGCAGTGATTCTAACATCTATCTTCCACTATACAGACATAAATGAAACTCAGAACTGACTGAAACAAATGAAATATACAAAAATTAATACATTACCATACATCATTAACAACACATAGTTATAGAACATTACATATTAAATTTTACAGTAATTCTTCAACACTTTATTGAAACTGAAAAAATCATTCATCAGTCTCATTACTAATGTCTTTTTCATCCAAAACTGTTGGCTTTAGTGAAAGGATAAATCCATGGTTGACAGGAGGTATGTAATTTAGGAGCGACAGGACGTCAGCAACTTTCTTCTTTTCAATAAGCCTTGGCCCATCGTAGTTAAGTCGAATCATAGAAACTGGTCCTTGCCTTCCACGTTTCCTGAAGCTTATTTCATGCCAAATGTCATGACAAAATGTCTCGCTGATGAATAAAGATGATGGATATTCGGAGGTCACCTTCCACCTACACACTTTCCTTAGGTTGACATCTCGACCATCAACTGTCTTCTTGCTGAAGACAAACGCTTCTTTAGAGTATCGTATTTGATAGAAATCCTCTCTCTTCATATTATATACAAGCAATGGGTTCTTCTTAGCCGACTTCTTGATGATCTCGCACCACTGATCTGGACTGTACACATCTTGTACTTGTCGGCGAACGTAATTTTCAATTGTCGCGAAATCTCTATCGGACGGCAACATTCTGTGCCCGCTCACGGGGAAGTGGTGTTCAATCAGACGAAATCTACCAGTTGAAATTAGATATTTCCAAAACAGTATCATGTTCCACTTCTTATTTTGGCCACAGCAGCACCTTTTCCAAGACAATCTCTTTGTCTGTTCCTGAATGTTTTCTGTAGGAGCGATACACTGTTCGTTGTTTCGGGAAATATGATCCGATTCGCTATTAACCTGTATAACAACGACACTACTATTACCGTTATCATTACTATTATTACATGTAACAATATAAATGAGAAATGCGCATTCACACACCTCTTAGCAAAAAGATGTAGCCATTCTAAAATAAACTCAAAATTAACGTACTTCAGGAACATAATGGTATGTACATGCACTTACCATTATGTTCGTGAAATGTACTAAAGACAATATATTTACAAAATAACATACCTTTGAGTCATCTGAATCGTTAGGAATGTATTCTGGATCCCTCTCGAAGATATTAGTATCATTGGAAGTAAATTTCTCGTCTTCTGCCATGTTCACTGTTGCCATAATCTCGGAGATGTTTTCATTTGCCGCCATTCTCTCTGTCACTTACCATTATGTGTCTGCAATAGACGGACAGTGGCGCTTACCATTAAGCTCGGCCCTGACATCTGTTGAGTGAATTTGGAACTACTAATAAGTTTACTGCATTGTGCTTCCCACAGGTGGTGTCATTAGCCATCTACCGCAAAATACACGGCGATGGCGCTTACCATTGTCTTCCCCCGAGCAGCTCAATTATTCATTTAAGTAGTTAACTTATTTTACTTTCAGTGTCCGGACAAGAACATCTAAACTATCTTCCTCCAGAACTCTGCAACTTTAGTGGTCTTGTCATTGCCCAAAAACAGATCTTCCGGTGTGGAAACAAAGTCCATCCGTGGGCCCATGAGAAAACGTTCAGTCGTCTGTGTTTCATGCATTCACACTGGTCATCTCCAGAGTAGCCCCACTTAACCATGTTTACTTTGCGATTTGGGACTCCTGTTCTTAACATATTCAGTGGTTGGTTCAAATGGCTCTGAGCACTATGGGACTCAACTTCTGAGGTCATTAGTCCCCTAGAGCTTAGAACTAGTTAAACCTAAGGACATCACAAACATCCATGCCCGAGGCAGGATTCGAACCTGCGACCGTAGCGGTCCTGCGGTTCCAGACTGCAGCGCCTTTAACCGCACGGCCACTTCGGCCGGCCATATTCAGTGCTCTCTATGTAGTACACTGTAGCTGCTGCAGTTGTATCATCGAAACATTGAACAAGTGTCAACGGCTAATCCTTCTACCACCGGAAAACATCGGAGAAAAATGGCAAACACACAAAATCCGACCTCTTCAACGCTAAAAATTAAATATTAAATGACTGTGAATTGAGAAAGAAGTCTTCCTATCAGGCAAGTGCAAACAACATTCATGGAAAATTTTAGCATTGCAAGAAACACACAGAGCAGTAAATGACCGAAGACCAAAAACTGAAGGCATGAAGATGGTATTAGAACGCCTTAGTGCTGTGTGTGGCGGCTTCCTCGTGTAATTTTCCGCCGCCAGAAGCGCCACGTTACACGTCACGTGACTAAGTTTAAATCTCGTGTTAGCACACAGCTCATAGTATAAATCAGTGTTTTAGTTTTTGTGTGTTTATTTCCTGCAGCAGCTTTTGAGTAAGCAAAGTTTCTACTAAAAAGGAACTGTTGAACATCCGTTGTAAGAAGACAAATTTATTTCTGTTTAAGAGCTTGTCGACCTATGGCTAAATTGAGAACTCTGAACAGCAGATTTAATTGTTTGTTTATTCTCCTCCTTATATTTTTCGTACATTAAAATATTAGTAACACCACAGACGGGTGATTTTCCCTTTTTCCGAATTTGTTAGTACTTTCTGAGTTATTCCTGGCAGCTTTTCTTGTGTTTTTTCAGGTCTTATTCAAATTGTTTACTCAGTACGACATATATAGGGACTGTACTTGTTACGAGCTGACACAAGGAGAATGCACTGCTGTTCCTAGACAGCCGGAAGCTACGCTGGCAATGGTTGACAGACTTCTGGGTACTGCTCAAAGCTACGGCGATATCTGGACGCCATTTACGAGACCCGCAACTCTTCTGGTGCTTTTTGAATCACCTAGTGCTCTGGTTGCCCCTGAGTCTTCCGATCAGCGACATCTGACCGTTCCATCCTCGCTCGAGAGCGAGTGGCTGACAGTGGTAGATTCGCGTGTCACCGGCCGGAAGGCGAAAGAGGTAACGGGTCACACGGCTGGTTCCTTAAGCCTTAACAACATGTACGAGGTGCTACCCAGTGCTGATAACACACTCCTGGAAAATGAAACAGTGAATAAGACCTGTTATACTTGCAGGGGACACTACTAGAGGGCAGTGCATGCGATGATCAAAAGAGCCACACTGCGGACACACCAGGAACTGCGTTATCACCCGTGGAATGTTGCAAGCTGCTCAGCGGTTGTTCACCGCCAGAGCCAGTCGCAGCCAGTGTTTATCTTCACAGGTCAGACGTGCTCTACACTCAAGAAATGACTACTAGGGTAGCGGAGTATATGAGCATGCCCATGGCTTTTCATTATGTTGGAGAGCCCCACTTGTGATCACACATGAACTGCCTGCCAAAATCAGTGTTTCATCAGCCTCATTGTTCTCAGGGAATGCTCGTCCTCGCAGATAGGATATAGAGAAGATTAATACGATGTTAGTAAATTTCTGGAGCATCCAAGGAAAAGTCGCAGACTTAGTTTGATTAATTGAAGGTTATAATACCAGGCAGTATTGGAAACTGAAACGTGGTTGAAGTTCAGATTGGAATATTTATCGTCAGGATAGATTAGTCGCCAAAGATGGCGGTGTATGTACTACAGTGAAGAATTGGGCAATAGCTGAAGCGCGAAATTTAAAATTTTCCGTGCAAATTAAATACTCGAAGAGATTTAGGGATTTCGGCTAGACACCAGCTAATCATCTTCAGGTGAGCCATCGAAGACTGACGAAGACGTTCCCCAGTCTTCCCTGAGAGTATTGCCTCGCAGGCGTCAGTCACCCGGCTGCCTTCGTCACTAGCTGTAGTGGTAGAGCGCTTCAGAGAGAACTTGGAGAATATAGTTAGTAATTTTCCTGATCATGCCGTTGCATCTTGCCAGATAGGTATTGAGAGAGTCATGGTATCAATATGGATGCCAGGGACAGCGGTTCATGTGAGATTATTCTGAATCTCTTGTCCAAATCTCACTGCGAGCATACAATTAGAGAACAAACTCCTGAAGGTAACATCTTAGACCTCTCAGCAACAAGCAGACCTGTTAACGTAGACGAAGCTATCAGTGGGTTTAGGCGGTGAAATTAACTACGGCTACTGGCTCTGAAAGGGGTGTTAAGAAAGATAGGAAAATATTGTTGGATAGCAAGAGCGATAGGATACAAATTGTAGAGTATGTGAGTACCCAGCATCATACACTGTAAGACAGGAAAAACGAAGCACCACGAATGAACTGTCCGAATGGGACGAAAATCGGTAGATGTAACGTGTATGTGTAGACAAGCAGTTGATTACAGTTTTAGAAAACGTAGATGATTTATTCAAGAAAAAGGGCTTCACACCTTGAGGAAGTCAATAACGCATTGGTCCACCTCTGACCCTTCTGCAAGGACTTGTGGGTTGGCACTGAATGACGGACTTGATGAGTCCCAAATACTGTCCAATTGGCGTATTAGATCGAGAAAATCGCGAGTTGTTTGGAGGACCCGGCCATAATGCTCCAAAAGTTGTCAATTGGGGAGAAATCTGGCGGCTTTCCTGACCAAGGTAGGGTTTGTCAAGCACGAAGAGAAGGAGAAGAAACTCTCGTTGTGTGGGGAAGGGAATTACCTTCCTGAAATGTAAGCCCAGAACGTCTTGCCACGAAGGGGAACGAAACACAGAGTAGAAAAAAATCTTCTTGCTGAATATCGTAGACCTTTGACCTTGCTATAAGAGTGCTCCGGATAGCAACCAAAGGGTCCTACTGTGAAATGAAATGGTACCCAGACGGCTCAGCAATAAATCGACGATTATCTACGCTCATTCTGTTGCATCTCTTGACAATCCATCATGCGCTTGTATTTCAGCAATATAATGCTCTTCCTCGTTCGGCATGGGTTTCTTCTGCTTGTCTTCGTGCTTGTCAAAGCCTTCCTTGGCCATCAAAGTCATCTGACCTCTCCCCAGTTGAGAACATTTGGAGAAATACGGGCAGGATCCTCCAACCAGCTTCACATTCTGATGATCTAACGCGCTAGTTGAACAGAATCTGTTACGATACCCTTCAGGATGACGTCCGACAATTCTGTCAATCAATGCCAAGCAGAATGATTGTTTGCATAAGGGGCATACGTGAACCAAAGCGTTAATGATTAACTCAATTTGTAAAGCTCTTTCTCTTGAATCAATCATCCAGTTTTTCTGAAATTATATTCATTTGTTTGTCTTCACATGTACGTTCACTGCTTTCTGTCCGATTTCTATAATTCCTTCGTGGAGGGTATTTACTCATTTTTTTTTTTTTTTTTTTTTTTTTTTTTTTACTGAGGACGACGATGTGGTGCGTACATGCACAAATTCAAAAGACTTAGACAAGTATATTCCGAGCACGGTTTTCAGGAATGGAAAACACTCACCGTAGGTTAACAGCCATGTTAGAAAACAGCCATATAAACAAAGAGAGCTTCATCACAGATTCAAGAGAAATCAAAATGTACCTGTCAAACAAAATCTGAACGAAGCGAATATGAGCTTAAGAAGATAAAAGAAAGAAGTGTTCAATGGCTTTGAAAGTGAAATTCTGTCAAGAGATCAGAGTAAAAACCGCAAGTGGTTTTGGTCTTACGTAAAATCGGTGAACGGTTAGAAATTATCCGTTCATTCAGTCGGTGACCATATTGAAAGCGAAATGAAAGATAACAGTGAGAAGATCGGAACTTATCGATCTTTCGAAGTTGTTTCACCACCAAAGATCGTAGCACGTTCCTTCCTTTCGATCCTCGTACGACCTCGAAATGACGGACATAGAGGTAACCGATCGCGGAATGGAAAAGCAACTACAATCGCTTAGTAGTGGAGAGGCATCAGGATCATATGAGATGCCAGTAGGATGCTACAACGTTTATGCGAAAGACTTTGCTCACTTTCCAACAGCAGTTTATCGTAGATCGCTGGAGCAACAAAGGGAATCTAGCGACAGGAAAGAAGCGCAGGCCACTACTGTTTTCAATAAGAGTGACTGTAGGAGGATACAGGATGACTTGGACAGGATTTATGATTGGTGTAAAGAATGGCAGCTAACTCTAAATATAGATAAATGTAAACTAATGCAGATGAATAGGAAAAAGAATCCTGTAATGTTTGAATACTCCGTTAGTAGTGTAGCGCTTGACACAGTCAAGTCAATTAAATATTTGGGCGTAACACTGCAGAGTGGTGTTAAGTGGGACAAGCATGTAATGGCAGTTGTGGGTTCGGTTCATTGGTAGAATTTTGGGAAGATGTGGTTCATCTGTGAAGGAGATCGCTATTCTTAAGTACTGCTCGAGAGTTTGGGATCCCTATAAGGTCGAATTGAGGGAGGACATAGAAGCAATTCAGAGGCGGGATGTTAGATTTGTTACTGGTAGGTAATGCTTCATGAACTCGGGTGGGAGTCTCTAGAAGAAAGGAGGCGTTCTTTTCGTGAATCGATACTGAGGAAATTTAGAGAACCAGCACTTGAGGCTGACTGCAGTACAGTTTTACTGCCGCCAACTTACATTTCGCGGAAAGACCACAAAAATAAGATAAGAGAGATTATGGCTCGTACAGAGGCATATAGGCAGTCATATTTCCCTCGTTCTGCTTGGGAGTGGAACAGGGAGAGAAGATGCTAGTTGTGGTACGAGGTACCCTCCACCACGCACCGTATGGTGGATTGCGGAGTATGTATGTAGATGTAGATAAAGAGTCGTTGGACAGATGCACATAATAATAGGCCTATATCGTTGACGTCAATCTGTTTTAGAGTTATAGAACATGTTTTATGCTCAAGAATTATGAAGTTTTTGGAAAAAGAAAATCTCCTGTACATACATCAACGTGGATTCCGCTAACTTGCGGAGATCTTGCTAAACTCAGCTCACTCCGTTTCACAATGACATACGTAGTGCTGCAGATAACGGCGCTCAGGTTGATGCCGTTTACCTTGTCTTCAGGGAGGAATTTGACATGGTCCCGCACTGAAAAAACGAAAAAAAGTGAAAAAAATGGAGCTTACTGATTGTCGGACCAGATTTGCGCCTGGATTCAAGACTACGTTAAAGATAGAACTTAACACGTCGCTCTTAACGGAACAAATTTGACAGATGTAAAGTGATACCCCAAGGTAATACCCCAAGGAAATGTCATAGAACCGTAACTGTCTACAGTGCATATAAATGATCTACTAGAAACCGCCAAAAACTCCTCAATGCTGTTTGCAGATAATGCTGTTGTCTATAAGAGAGTGGCAATGGCAGGAGACAGTATCTATTTGCAGAATTACCTGCACGCGATTGATGAATGGAGCAGTTGATCCTGAAAGTAGATAAATTGCAATATATTGCGCGTATATTGGAATGAAATTCACTACTGTACATATATGCTATGTGATCAAAAGTATCCGCACACCTGGCTGAAAAGACTTATAAGTTCGTGACGCCCTATATCAGCAATGCTGGAATTCGGTATGGTGTTGGCCCACACTTAACCTTGATGACAGCTACCACCCCCGCAGGCATACGTTAAATAATGTGCTGGAATGTTTCTTAGGGAATGGCAGCCCATTCTTCACGGAGTGCTGCACTGAGGAGAGAAATCGATGTCGGTCGGTGAGGCCTGGCTCGAAGTCGGCGTACCAAAATATCCCAAACGAGTTCTGTAGGATTCAGGTCTGGACTCTGTGCAGGCCAGTCCATTATAGGGATGTTATTGTCGTGTAACCACTCTCCCACAGGCCGTGCATTATGAACAGGTGCTCGGTCGTGTTGAAAGATGCAATCGCCGTTCCCGAATTGCTCTTCAACAGTGGGAAGCAAGAAGTATCTCAAAACATCAAAGAAGGCCTGTGGTGTTATAGTGCCACGTAAAACAACAAGGGGTGCAAGACCCCTGCATGAAAAACACGATCACACAACAACACCACCGCCTTCGAATTTTACTGTTCGTACTACACATGCTGGCAGATGACGTTCACCGGTCATTCGCCATAACCACACCCTTACATCGGATTGCCACGTTGTTTACCGTGATTCGTCACTCCACACAACGTTTTTCCATTGTCAGTCGGCCTTTGGCATTTACCAGCGTGATGTGTGATTTATGAGCAGCCGCTCGATCACGAAATCCAAGTTTTCCCACCTGCTGCCTAACTGTCATCGTACATGCAGTAGATCCTGATACAGTCTGGAATTTCTGTGGCGTTTGGCATTTACCGGCGTGATGTGTGATTTATGAGCAGCCGCTCGATCATGAAATCCAAGTTTTCCCACCTCCTGCCTAACTGTCATCGTACTTGCTGTAGATCCTGATACAGTCTGGAATTTCTGTGTAACGGTCTGGATAGACGTCTGCCTGTTACACATTACGACCCTCTTCAGCTGTCGGCGATTTCTGTCAATCAACAGCCGAGGTCGGCCTGTGCGCTTTTGTGCTGTACATGTCCCTCCACGTTTCCACGTCACTATTACATCGGAAACAGTGGACCTAGGGATGGTTAGGAGTGTGGAAGTCTCGAGTACAGACGTATAACACAAGTGACACAGAATCACCTGACCACGTTCGAGGTCTGTGAGTTCCACGGAACGCCCCAGTCTTCTCTCTCTCGATGTCTTATGACTACTGAGGAAGCTGATATGGAGTACCTGGAAGGGGTGTCCGGATACTTTTGACCACATAGTGTATATTACATACGACAAATTGCCGGAAACCGTATCTGCCGTAAAATATCTAGATTTGACAATCCCCAGCCCCCTAAGAGAAATGACGAGATAAAATAAATAGTAGGAAAAGAAAGTGCCAGGCTGAGATTCGTAGGAAGAATCTTAAAGAAACAGAACTCTTCCAATAGGGTAGTGGCTTACAAGCAGTTTGTTCGACCGAATCTTGGATAATTACCAGGTAGGAGTTACAGCAGAGATAGAGAAGATCCAAAGAAGAGCGGTGCGTTTCGTCACAGGGTCGTTTAGTCGCCGCAAGAGCGTTACTGATATGCTAAACAAACTCCAGTGACAGATGTTGCAAGAGAGCCATTGTCCATCACATGAGGTTTACTATTGAAATTTCGAGAGAGCGCATTCCGGAAACAGTTGGACAACATGCTACTTCCTCCCAAATTCATCTCGTGAAATGACCAGGAGAGGAAAATTCGGAGAACAAGAACGAATACAAAGGTTTATCGACAACCATTCTTCCAGCACGCCATTCGAAAGTGGAACAAGAAAAGAGGGATGCGTTAGTGGTACCAGAAGTACCCTCCGCCACACACCATTTTGTGGGATGAGGAATGTGATGTAGATGAAGATCTGAAACAGTGTAGCATAAATGTCCGTAACTGGAAATGTTACTGGCCTCTGTACTGTTGGTTATTACGTATCATTGTACACAATGCCTGAATATTCTATAGAAAATGAAATGCAATGCCCATGTAAATTTTCGAAGAGAAGTTATGTAGGTATGCTTAAGGAGATGTGCGTCAAAAAAGTGTGAATGAACCCTGCACTCCAGTACTGTACTCGATGACCTACAGTGTAACGGAATGAACTACCTGACAGTGAAAATACCAGAACTTAACAGTGACTCACCAGAATAACGCTGTCAGCTAGTGACAGCAGCAGTTGATATCCAGTTAACGTTTCTCTCAACCGGATCGGTTTGCAGCCTATGTTATGAAAAGTGCAATTATTTCATGTCATTATTATGCTACGTCGCATTAGGGCCTAGGATTATGTGACAATTTCGGCTGATCGGGTCCATCCCACTGAACAATGTTTTTTCCCTAATGGTGAAGCTGTGATCCAAAACTGTGTTCCATAGCTGTGGTCCAAAATTCGTCCAAGACTGGTTTTATGATCTCGAGGACGAACTGCCACATACCCATGACCGCCACAGTCACCGGATTTTTGTGATCTACATCGCATAGGTATGCTGCGCGATCGCTGCCACCTCCGTTACCTGAAATTGCCTCTGTTTAGCATGAACAAGTATATAAGGTTCCCTTGAAAACCATTTTTTTTATTGACCAATGTTCTCAGTGGTTGCATGTGGCCCCAAACGAATTCCTCTACTGTACCAGTCTCTTCATCTCAGAGTAGCACCTGCAAGCTACGTCCTAATTGTTTTCTCGATGTATTCCAGTCACTGTATTCCTCTACAGTTTTCGCCAGCTACAGCTCGCTATAGTACCATGTAAGTCGTTCCCTCATGTCTTAACAGATGTTCTACCATCCTGTCCCCTCTCCTTGTTAGTGCTTTCCACATATTCTTTTCCTCTCCGATTCTGCGCATAACCTCTCATTCCATACCTTATCAGTCCACCTAACTTTCAATATTCGTCTGGAGCACCACATCTCAAATGCTTCGATTCTCTTCTGTTCCGGTTTTCCTAAAGTCCGTATTTCACTATCGTACAATGCTGTGTTCCAAACGTACATTCTGATAAAATTCTACCTCAAATTAAGGGCTATGTTTGATAGTAGCCGACTTCTCTTGGCCAGGAACGCCCTTTTTGCTAGTGCTAGTCTGCTTTTGATGTTCTCCTTGCTCCGCCTGTCATTGCTTATTTTGATGCCTCGGTAGCAGAATTACTTAACTTAATCTATTTCGTGACCATCATCCTGATCTCGCTGTTCTCATTTCTGCTACATCTCCTACCTTTCGCCTTTCCTCGATTTACTCTCAGTCAATATTCAGTACTCATTAGCCTGTTCTTCCCTTCAGCTCATTATGAAATTCTTCTTCACTTTCACTCAGGATAGCAACGACATCAGTGAATCGTATCATTGACATCTTTTCACCTTCAATTTTAATTCCACTCCTGAATATTTTATTTCAATCAATGCACTTCATTCTTGGTCGTCCATTCTTATTATTCCCTCTTGTACATATTGTACATTACCCGTCTCTCCCTATAACTTACCCTCATTTTTCTCAGGTTTTCAAACGTATTACTCAATTTTGCACTGATGAACGCTTTTTACAGGTCGACGAATCCTATGAAGGTACCTTGATTTTTCTTGTCTTGCTTACATTTTCAACCAAAATGTCGGAATTACCTCTCTGGAGCCTTTACCTTTCCTAAAGCCAAACTTATCGTCAACTAACAATTTCTCAATGCTTTTTCCGTTCTTCAGTGTATTATTCTTGTCAGCAACTTGGATGCATGAGCTGTTAATCTGTTCGTAGTTGAGTCGTGTGGTTCGATCAGCGATATTCCCGCCGCCGGTATGGGTCATCTTTCCGGCGGTGTGCGCAGAGCGCGTGCTTTCTCCACCTACCGGGCCGATCGGGAACGAGAGGAAAAGCTGAGGAAGAGGCAGTGATTTTGCTTTTGGACGCCGAGCAGTAACGGCCTTTTGGGAACTATGGGGGACAGCTAAGGTCCGTTGTCAGCCAGCAAGCAGGGCACGTCTTAAAGGGGCTGTTACCAGGGTGACGGCGCCGTGGCAAATATCGCCGGCGTGGAAAGAGACGTTACTGGGAAGCCATTGGTGTTTTTTCCGCTTGCTTTACATCTCCTGGCATCGGGATCTGCGGCGGCTGACTTCGTCGAACAAGCAAGAGGATAAGGGCCTTGCTTGTCCTGTAAATTGTGGTCAGAATCCACTTCTGGGTTCTGTGCGGTTGACTGTATTATCTTGGGCGGCCATCGCTACTCCTCCTGAGTCTGCCCTTCAATGTGTTGATTTTAATTGGTTTAATACGTAATGTTTTAAGGTGTATGTGGTGTTATCATTAACATTTACGAGGGCTTGGAGTGCTGAGACATTCCGTTGTAGAGCCCTGCTGGCAAGGTTTAACCACCATTGAAAGCAGATTGCTAGCCCTTGTTTAAGTACCACCTGGTTATTGTATTTATATCACACCACAGAGTTAAGATGGCCATCTCTGAATTGTAATAATATTACTGTTACGTTTCTGTTTGAACTCATAGTGTGTCTGAGAGACACGTGCACAATTTTGGAATCAGTAGTTTCCTAAATTCTTACTAGTTATTGAGAGGCCAGTTGTTATTGTGTGCTTAACAGCCTGAAACTGATTCTATTGATGGTGGTACTAGAATTTCTTCAATGACAATAGATCGATATTATAATTAATTTCATGTATTAATTTTACTGGCGATATGTTGTAATGAGTTATTGTGTTTGTAGTTATTTAAGGCAGATGTCAGTCTCTTGTAGATACCCGCTAGTTATGGGATTTTATCGTGCCCATTCGTGACCGTTGCTGCTCCCGTCTGGGGGCCGATGCTAGTCTGTATTGGAAACAGCTGAGCGGGCGGGCGCCCACGAGCTTGTTTGCTCACATGAAATTTAATGTTATATATGCTCAATTATGTAGTGCCTACTATTTACACTACTGGCCATTAAAATTGCTACACCACGAAGATGACGTGCTACAGACGCGAAATTTAACCGACAGGAAGATGCTGCGATATGCAAATGATTAGCTTTTCAGAACATTCACACAAGGTTGGCGCCGGTGGCGATACCTACAACGTGCTGACATGAGGAACGTTTCGAACCGATTTTTCATACACAAACAGCAGTTGACCGATGTTGCCTGGTGAAACGTTGTTGTGGTGCCTCGTGTAAGGAGGAGAAATACGTACCATCACGTTTCCGACGTTGATAAAGGTCGGATTGTAGCCAATCGCGATTGCGGTTTATCGTATCGCGACATTGCTGCTCGCGTTGGTCGAGATCCAATGACTGCTAGCAGAATATGGAATCGGCGGAGGGTAATACGGAACGCCGTGCTGCATCCTAACGGCCTCGTATCACTAGCAGACGAGATGACAGGCATCTTATCCGCATAGCTGTAACGGATCGTGCAGCGACGTCTCGATCTCTGAGTCAACAGATGGAGACATTTGAAAGACAACAACCATCTGCACGAACAGTTCGACGACGTTTGCAGCAGCATGGACTATCAGCTCGGAGACCAAGGCTGCATCACAGACAGGAGCGCCTAGGATGGTGTACTCAACGACGAACCTGGGTGCACGAATGGCAAAACTTAGTTTTTTCGGATGAATCCAGGTTCTGTTTACAGCATCATGATGGTCGCATCCGTGTTTGGCGACATCGCGGTGAACGCACATTGGAAGCGTGTATTCGTCATCGCCATACTGGCGTATCACCCGGCGTGATGGTATGGGGTGCCATTGGTCACACGTCTCGGTCACCCGTTGTTCGCATTGACGGCACTTTGAACAGTGGACGTTACATTTCAGATGTGTTACGACCCGTGGCTCTACCCTTCATTCGATCCCTGCGAAACCCTACATTTCAGCAGGATAGTGCACGACTGCATGTTGCAGGTCCTGTACGGTCCTTTATGGATACAAAAAATTTTCGACTGCTGCCCTGGCCAGCACATTTTCCAGATCTCTCACCGATTGAAAACGTCTGGTGAATGGTGGCTGAGCAACTGGCTCGTCACAATACGCCAGTCGCTACTCTTGATGAACTGTGGTATCGTGTTGAAGCTGCATGGGCAGCTGTTCCTGTACACACCATCCAAGCTCTGTTTGACTCAATGCCGAGGCGTATCAAGGCCGTTATTATGGCCAGAGGTGGTTGTTCTGGGTACTGATTTGTCAGTATCTATGCACCCAAATTGCGTGAAAATTAAATGACATGTCAGTTCTATTATAATAAATTTGTCCATTTGTTCTTGGTGTAGCAATTTTAATGGCCAGTGGTGTAAGTTACCTGTTGTGTGCCATGGTATCTGATTGTTGCCTGAACTCTGAATTATTCTGGTAATTACAATCACTGTCGTAATAAAAGAGTACATTAGTTAAATTTTAGTAAATTTTTCTTCAGCTTGATTACGGTTAGGGTATGTAAAATTTCACTCATTTCAGTAAATGTGTAGTAGGCCATAAGTGCCGCGTTTTTATGACTGTTTAAAATTGAAGTAATTTATTTTCACCTGAATGGTAATTTTTAAAGACGTATGGTAGTTTTTAACATGGGAGGGTTTTATTTGCTAAGTTTTCTTGTTAAAAGTACCAAATAAAATGTTCGGTGCAATTTTCGATGGTAATGGTCTCATGTGTTACTTTCGTCCAGTCCTACCGAACTGCAGCCTATTTTGCTGAGTTTGTGTCGTTGTCTAAAAGGTGGAATTACAGGTTGTCTCGACACTTCAGTGCTACAGGTCTCGCACTTGTCAGCTCTTACGGTCTTCGGAATTGTATGAATGATATTTTACCGAAAGTCAGGTGGTATGTCGTCAGGAACATACATTCTATATACCAACGTGAATAGTCGTTTTGTTGACACTTGTTTACCTTATTTGATCGGAAGTCCTTCAAAACTCTCTTGTATTCTAGTATTGGATCCCTGTCACTTCTAAATCGACTCTTGCTTCTTCATCCATCACATCAGACAAATCTTCCCCTTCGTAGAGGCCTTCAGCGTAGTTTTTCCACGCATCTGCCCTCTCCTCTGCACTCTTAATGTTACCACCCTTGCTTTTAATTTCACCGAAGGTTATTTTGACTTTCCTATATGCGAATCAGTCCTTTTGACAATAATTTTTTTTTCGATTTCTTAACATTTTTAATGCAGCCATTTCGTCTTAGCTTCTCTGCACTTCCTATTTATTTCAATCTTCAGCGACTTGTATTTCTGTATTCTTGAATTTCCCTGAACATTTTTGTACTTCCTTCTTTCATTCTTCAACTGAGGTATTTCTTGTGTTACCCTCTGTTTCTTCGCAGTTACCTTCTTTGGACGTATGTTTTTCTTTCCAACTTCTGCCTTTTTTAGAAACGTCCACTCCTCTTCAGCTACACTGCCTACCATGCTATTCCTGATTTCTGTAGCTATAGCCTTAGAGAGCATCATGCGTATCTCGTCATTCCTTAGTACTTCCGTTTTCCACTTATTCCTGACTAACCTCTTAAACTTCAGCTTACTCTTCATCAAATACTGCACTGAGATCTAAGTCTATATCTGCCTCCTGGGTATCCAGTAGCTGATTTCAGACTCTCTGACCACGATGTAATCTAACGGAAACCTTCACCTATTACCCTACCTTTTCCAAGTGTACCTCCTGCTCTTGTTGTTCTCGAACATAGTATTCGCTGTTACTAGCTAAAATTTATTACAGGACTCAAATAGTCTTTATCGTTTTTCATTCCTTGTCCCAAGCCCATATTCTCCTGTAACCTCTTCTTCTACACCTTCTCCTACAACCGCATTCCATTTTTCCATGACTATTACATTTTCGTCTCCCTTTACGTACAGTATTACCGTTTCAATATACTCATATACTTTCTCTATCTCTTCATCTTCAGCTTGCGACATCAGCATGCATATCTGAACTATTGTTGTCGATGTTGGTTTGCTGTCGATTCTGATGAGAACAACCCTATCACTGAACTGTTCACATTAACACCCTACCTCTGTATTCATAACGAATGCTACTCCCATTATACTATTTTCTGCTGCTTTAGATATTATCCTGTACTCAACTGATCGGAGATTGGGCCTATGCATTTCCCTTTTCAGATTTTCTAGCATCCCTACTACATTCAAGCTCCTGACATTCGACTCTCCGACTCGCTGAACGTTATCCTTTCGTTGGTTATTGAATCTTTTTCTCGTGGTCACCTCACCTTTGGAAGACCCCTCCCCAAGATCCGAAAGTTTGACTATTTCGTAATCTTTTGGTAATGGAGAGATCATCATGACACTTTTTGAGTTACAGCCCACGTGTCCTGTGGATAGACGTTGTGTCTTTAATGCACTGGTTTCCATTGCCCTCTGAGTCCGCATGCCGATGATCGTTGCTGAATCTTCCACCTCTAGGGGCAGTTTTCGATTCCAAGGACAAGAGAATGCCCTGAACCCCGCTCCTGCGCCTCTTTGACACGGCCGTTGGAAGAATGAGGGTGATTTCTTAAGCCGGAAGTCTTCGGCTGTCAATGTTGGTTATTAATAAAAAGTTAATAGTCCGCGGTTTTCGAACCCGGGACCGAGGATGGTTTGGTTGCTAATATAAGACCCTAACGATAGACCACAGGTGCAGTTCAGGGCCTGAATTCCGCATTCCGAGATGACTAGAAGTTGTTTGCGTGCGAACCGTTTTCCTACATCGTTGTGTTTATGTTGTTTCCATATTTTTGAGCACCTCCTATACACATCTCGGAAGCCACTTTGGTTTGGTTTCAGGGTCACAAACGTCTTCGATATCACCAAGAATTGTAAAGGACGCTGAAACAACAAGCACACTAGAATGCCTCCTCAATTAAAAAACCAATGACGAAAGTTGAGGGGTTTTATTTTCCATGTCCCGAATACCCAAAACGCAGGAACTTCCAAATATGGCTTCAGCATAAAGAATTTGGGTTATCGTGAGAGTATCGTCTCGGGAGGAATGGACAGTAATAGACATGGAGAATTTTCCGCTCCATAGTTTTAAAGGTGATCTGAAAAATTTGTATGAAATCTGGTCGTGAAATATGACCTGTAAATATGGGTGTTTTATGTACGGCTACACTGTAATAATAATCGAGAAAAAGTTTTTGAAAGTGGTGATGTCACAATACTATAGGCCTTACCACTTTAAAACAGATCAGATACCTCAACAGAATTCACGAGACGTTACAGTTACGGCGAAGAAGTCAGTGTGGATCAAAAATGGTTCAAGTGGCTCTGAGCACTATGGGACTTAACACCTGAAGCCATCAGTCCTCTAGAACTTAAAAATGGCTCTGAGCACTATGGGACTTAACATCTATGGTCATCAGTCCCCAAGAACTTAGAACTACTTAAACCTAACTAACCTAAGGACATCACACACATCCATGCCTGAGGCAGGATTCGAGCCTGCGACCGTAGCAGCAGTGTGGTTCCACGCTGAAGCGCCTAGAACCGCTCGGCCACTGCGGTCGGTCAGTGTGGATCATTGACATTTTAGTGCAGAGGACAACAGTACCAAAGAGAAAAGAAAAACTTGCCAGATACAAAGACTTTGAAATCAGACTTACGTGACTTTCGCGTAAACCAGTGAAAGCGGTCCCGGTGGTTCTCGGCACACTAAGAGCGGTGCCAAATGATCTTAGTGAGCACTTGAGAACTGCGGATATTGATAAAATATCCATTTGCCAGCTACAAAAACACACTTTACTGGAAGCTGCACGAGTTGCCACACAGTCCTAGACCCTTGGGAAGCATCCGGCTAACGATAAAATAAAGGAAACCGAAGAAAAATTTGGAGTAGGAATTATTTTTTGTACCACAATTTCCCATTTGCTATTCTGAGTCAGAGTCCTTCTATAATGAATAGGATGTTGAGCTCAGAAAAAGGAAGAGGTGTTAGTATTGAACTGTGTATAGCTTGGCGGTAAGTTTTTCTAGAAAAGGAAAAAACATACTGTGAAGGTGTTATGTGGTATGTTGGATGTTTTATAATCATTATTGTTATTTATTCGTATAACAGTTTTTTACTAAACCCCTACTCTGTTTTACGTAAATAATCCCCCAATGTATAAAAATGTTTTGCACAACAGGCACGTTTTAGCTGCCTTTCAAAATAAATGTATTTTTGCAGTTTCTTTAATCTCTTTTGTTAATTTATTGTACAGTTTTATTCCTTGGTAGAAAATTCTGTTTTCAGTTTTATGTTTATTTTTTCTCTGTAAATGTAAGCTGAGTCTAGCTCTTGTTCCATGGACATGGATAGAGCCGTTTGCACAGTAATTACCAATGTTATTTTTTATGTGTACAGCTGACTGGTAAATGCGTTCACATGCAGCAGTTAAAATCCCCAGATCCAATGAGCTCAACTACTATTTTTGGTTATTATTCTTATGGTTCTTTTCTGGAGTTTGAAAATTGTGTTTATATTTTGAGCATTTGTTCCCAAAAAAATGCTATAGCTAAGAGCTGAGTGTACATATGAACAGTATGTAACTAAAGGACACTGCATGTTGCACACTGATGACAAAATTCTAAGGGCATAACATGCTGTTGACATTCTGTTTGCTAGTACCATTGTGTGTTCCCACCACTTCAACTTAGAATCAATATTCATTCCTAGAAATTTTTGGCATGTTACACAGTCTATAGAATGTCATCTACATTTAATTTAACATTGTCATTTTCTCTCTTCAAACTGAAATTCATGGCATTATTTTTCTGTATGTTCAATGTCACTTTATTGCTTATTGACCAGTCGTACCCTTCCTTGAGAGTTGCATTTGCTTCCTCTGCAATGAGTCCTATTGTTTTCTCAGTGACTATAACATTGATGTCATCACCGAAGAGAATTTTTTCACCATGAGTAACAGTACTGGGAAAGTCATTGATGTATTTCAGGAATGGTATTGGTCCTAATATGCTACCTTGCAAAACCCCTATATTAATGTGTTTTGGTTCTTATAAGTGTTTTTCTAAATGTTTAGATCTGTTTGAAGTATGTGTTATCTCTACTCTTTGTACCCTATCTGCTAGGTATGATAGAATCCAGTCATTAGCTACACCTCTTATTCCAAATGCTTCTAATTTATTTAATAGAATGTTGTGGTCGACTGTATCAGAGGCCTCAGGAAGATCCAAAAATATGCCTGTGACACACTCATTTTTGTCAAGAGCATCAAGTACAACGTTTGTGAATTCTACTATGGCTGACTCCGTATTTTTGCCATTTTGGAAGCCAAATTGTGATTCGCTTTAAAGATTGTGTTTATTCAGGTAATTCATTAATCTGTCTTTCGTATGTGCTTCCATTATATTTGAGAATAGTGACAGCAGGGGAATGGGCTGGTAATTTTCTATGTCTTCTGCATTATCTGTCTTAAGCAGAGGTACAACTCTTGTCTGTTCTAACTAATCTGTGAAATGTCCCTGATGTGAAGATTTGATTTATTATAGTGGTTAAGGGGCCTTGTATAATCTCTATGCATTGTTTCAGTACACGCATTGGAACTTCATCTAAGCCTACTGACTTTTTATTTTTTAGTTTTTGAACAGTTTTATTGACTCCATTCTCTGTGGTTGGGAGTAACAGCATTGTATGGAGTGCAACATTATTTACAGTTGGTATATTTGTTTTGGGAATTTTTGCTGTAACTTCTCTGCAATATTTGACAAATACTCGTTTCCATAGTTTGCTAAGTTTTGTAGATCGTTTATTGCCTAATCCCCTTCCCTTAGCAGTACGTTATTCTGCAATTGTTTGATGCTTCCCGTTTCCTTTTTCATAACTTCCCAGACTTCTTTGCTTTTATTTTCTGCATTAAATATTATTTTGTCATTAAATGACTTTTTTGCAGCAATCAGCACCTTCCTATATATCTTTTTGTATCTATGATAGAAATTTAAGAACTCTGGATCATTGCGACTCTTTTTCATGGAATTGATGTATTTAAGTGTTTGGGAGAACTTCTTAATACCTGCTGTTATCGGTCTGTTTTTGTGAGATGTTGATACAGACATGCATGCTTGTGGAAATGTCTTTTCAAAGTTCAATTTAAATAATGTGGAGAATTTAGAGTATTTCATATTCACATTGGTTTCCTTATACACTTCATCCCAGTTGTATTTAGCTAGTTCTTTTGAAAAATCTTTCATTTTGATTTCTGATAGATGTCGTTTGTAGGCATTACTTTAGGGAGTGATTTGATGCCTGATTTTACTGTTGTTATTTGACACAGATGATGCGATTGTCCGAGATCTTTTACAGCTACATCACATTTTTCCCTGTCCATATTTGCGGCCACATGGTCAATTACTGATGCAGTCATTGTAGTACCCCTTGTTGCTCTATTGACCAATATGGATATGCCAAAACTTTGAAGGATATTTATGAGGGTGTTTGCTGGATCAATTTATGACATTAGTGTTGATGATAATGTCCCCACACAGAATTATGTTGACCTTTGTACTTGAGACATTATCTAGAGCTTCTGTTACTTTATTGAAAAAAGTGTCCACACTACCTCTGGGAGATCTATACACACACAGAATGATTAATTTCTTGGTTATATCAAGCCCTGTATGGACGTGAACGTGGACAATAAACAGTTTGGACAAGAAGAGAATAGAAGCTTCTGATACGTGGTGCTTGAGAAGAATGCTGAAGATTAGATTGGTAAATCAAGTAGCTAGTGGGGAGGGGGGGGGTACTGAACAGAATTGGGGAGATAAGAAATTTTTGGTACAACCTTACTAGAAGAAGGGATCGGTTTATAGGATAAATTCTGAAACATCAAGAGATTACTAGGTTATTAATGGAGAAAAGTGTGTGGGGGTGGGGAGGAGGTGGGAGGGGGGAGAGGAAGCGGTTAAAAATTGTAGAGGGAGACCAGAAATGAATACAATACTCAGCTTCAGAGGGATGTTGATTGCAGTAGCTATTCAGAGGTTAAGAGTAGCATGGTAAGTTGCACCAAAGCAGTCTTCATACTGACAAAATCAACATGAAATCCAGCACAGTGAACTCATTTGCTGTGTTCAGAGTTATGGTAATATATATAATAGAATTCGTCATGTCTTTTATCCCCACCCTGTGTTGTTTCTCTTTTGCTCCAGATGCACATTTACAGCTCTAAATGAATATGTGATCCCGAAATGGAATTAAAGGTACATTATTTGCAAACAGTGTTTATTAATTAGCATATTTATATGACATAGTCCTATCTCTAAAGTTTCATTAAATGTCAAAGAAATTTGTGCTTGTTGTTCATTATGCCGAAGCTTTGAGCTCCAGTGTTCCCTCGATTGATGCAGAGCGCTCGTTAAGAATTTCATTCTGGATCTTACACCGCATGAAAAGGCACGTTCGATGTGACTGCGCCAGTAGAAAAAGAATCCCGCCGCAACAGAATCGCGGCGGACGACAGCGTGAATAGTTAGAGGGGGCGCTGAAAGCGAGCGCCCAACTCCGGGCGTCCCAGCGGCGGCGATAGTAGCGCAGCCGAGTGGAAGGCCGGCTAATTAACAGCGAGCAGGTGGCAGCCGGCGCGCGCGGCTTCATTTTATTCCGGGAATCCAGCAGCGCGGACCATTCATGGGCACGGGGTCTGAATAACGCGACCCGCCGGCGATTGTGTTTGTCACGCGGCCGTGACGCCACCGCGACGCCCTTGTCTGCGGTGGCGTCGAGGTCTGCGTCTGCGGTTCTCCATGGGCTCCACGAAGCTGCTGACGTCTGCCGCACTTGTTTCAGCCGCTGGGAGGACGCGGTGTGCGCATTCTGTGTTCCGCAGTTGACAATGTATTGTTGTTTGCATCTTTCTAAAGGAGCTGGGACCCGCGGCTTCTTTCAAGAAAAGAACACTGGCTTCTAAACCATCGTAATACTTTAAATGTCTCCCTAATACAAGAAGGAAGTTGAATTTGATTCCTCATTGATATACAAGTAATAAGAAATGGGCACTACTTCATTTGCTCAGGTCCGGGGAAGGTGTTGGCCACGCAGCGCTACCATCATGAGAAATTGGCGATCCAGAGAATATAACCTTAAAACAGTTCACTACAAAGCTAGCTCTGTGAAGAGTTTTCCCTTAGGTTGGGTCGTAAGTGGCGTCATCCTAGCCTGAGTACCAACTCGCTAGGGTAGCCGAGAGCGCTAATGCGCTGCTCGCTTGACTCAGGTAGGCGCACCAGCCCTGGATCGAATCCGCCCGGTGGATCAACGACGATGGCCAGTATGCTGGCCAGCCTGGATGTGGTTTTTAGGCGGTTTTCCACATCCTGCTAGGTGAATACCGAGCTGGTCCCGAAATTCCGCCTCAGTTACGCTACTCACAGATATTTGAAAACGTTCGCACTATTTCATGACCTACACTAGATGCATGCAGCTGAGGTACGCTACTTCCGTCTCGGGGGGTTCGGGGTGGTGGCAGGAAGGGCATCTGGCAACCCTCTGCAATTAACACTGCCAAAGCAGTCATAACAAAGCCGACCCCGCGTTTGAGCGGGACAAAGGCCCGAGAAAGAAAGAAAGAATCCTAGCTTGAGTACTAGCAAATTTCCAAGTTTTAGAGGTGACGTGCACCAGTTGCTGTGTTGCGCACGAAGATAGTAAGGAATTGAGTGAGAGAGAGAAACTGTTTCGCAGACTCTACAGTCTGGCAATGCTCAAGCGTATGGAAGTATCAACACGAGCCAGCCACTAAATGTAAACATTTCGAAGCGGTTATTCAGTCACCAAAAGTGTAGCAACACCTCTGTTTGTGAGTGCGAGTGTGGACTGACCTGCTTCCATTAGTCTCGCAGATGGTTTAAGAAGCACTAGGCAGTATGAAACACCACTTATCAGGGGTTTGATGAACCAGTTACGATACTGAAACAAATTGATGTAGGCGATGCAGCAAAACTGAAGACCGCTGTCGACTAATAATGAGTGAGACTGATTTATTCACTGCAAATGACATCGTGCAGCAAAGTCATTATTTGACATTACAAACACTCCACCCCAGTTGATCAGTAGGACCGATGTCGTTTATATCATTCGTACTAGGTTCTCTGATTATTTTGTAGTAAAAGCTTGTGTGAGATAGTTCCATTATTGATCACAATATTACTGCCTGTTTTACAATGACCACCGAATTGTAGCCAAGGGTGGCTACGAACCAGCATCCAGTACTGAAGCTGCCACCTATGAGTAGCCCACGAGTCTACCAACACCATTCCAGTTCAGGGCACCAACTGCTCTGGAACTTTAGCATCGTTCGGGTCAGACGGCCCATAGGACCAGTGTGCCACGATCAGCATTCAACATGGCATCATAGCAGTACGTCTGATTTGACAACACGAACAGTGACCGCAGAGGGACAAAATACTGTCAAGATGACGTGACGAGGAAAGACACATGCACCACGGTCACAGCCTCATCCATAGCAGACTAGCCGACGGGAAGCGCCTTCGGACCAACAGTCAGGCAATCTGCCTCACTCTGAGTCACTGGACTAAGTTGGGGTAACCCTGAGTCTTCGGCAACCCTCAGTCTGCCTGTTGATTCAGCAGATTCCACTCCAGCTCAAGAAGCCTCCAGTCTCTGCTGAAGACAAGGAATGAAAGAAGTGACAGTGAAGCTCGTTTTATTGCCTCTAACAACGCCACACAGGTTACTCGGCCTCCATCCTGACGACACAGTAGGAGCTTTCATCCCAGGAGTGAGCGATCCCTACGACCATAACTGTTTGTATAGCCTTCGCCTATATGTAGTATGGACCAATACACTTTATAAACCCAATGAACACTGCGAAGGAGATGGTCATGTAAATCTTTAGGAGCTGGTCAACCATGGTAGTTTTCATTGTTACCACAACCATATAAATTGAAATGAGCTTCGTAATTCAACAAGAAAACCAAATCGTTAGTAAATCAAGAATTTTTTAATGAAAATTTCAAGCGTTTCTAGCAATCTTGGGTCTGTAGTACCAAAATTGAGACCATTTTCTAAAGGAGATAATGTAAGCAATAATGAAGTATTCACCTTTATCTGTCAGGTGCAATGCAAAAGTATGTTGACAGCCGAGCCAGAATGGTTAGAAGTCAAACAGATATCAGGACAGAATATAGGTGCTTAGCACATCACAACTCTCTTGTATGAGAATTAAATTTTACTGATTCGCTAGAGTTGTACAACACCTTTAATAATGACTTTCTGTCAAGAGCCACGGGAGCAGCCTTAAACCGTTGGTAAATGTAAACAGTAAACTGCTACGAAGCTAACGAACACAATGGCTGCCCAGCTGATCTCTACAGCACTTAAAACCACATGAAAATTTTCATCACAACTGTAACAAGCCAAATGAATTCATTAACTGCCCAGCTGATCCTTACAGCACTTAGGACCGCATTAACATTTCGACACAAGTCCAAAGTCACTCAAGACAACCGTAAAGGAATTCCCTTCAAGTAACGGAAAAGCCAGCACAATAACTTCGAGGGGGCCACAGCACAACCCGTCGAACCACACTCGCCAACGACCTTCCGCCACCGTGCCGCCGACGGAGCTCCACAAGTCCCCTTCGGAGCGCAAGGGGTCAGGCCTGCTTACTCTGCGCGTGTCAGATCGACCCAGCGGGTCTTCCAAACGTGACTTTTAGCCAACCCGAATTGAAAAGCGGGGAAATCACTCACTGCAACTACCACACGGCACAAGCCTGTTCAAGGATGGTGGTGTTGTCCACAGAGAAGTGACAATAGAAAAAAAAAATCTTGTGAAATGCTGAAATAACTGCGGAGAATCGACTGTGGGTGCCAGAACTATCAGTTGAATCAGAATCAGAACAAATACTGCAATTAAATACGTGGAAATATATTACGATTTCCATGTAATCACTAGAATAAATCATATTAATTAAATATATGGGAGTATGCCTACGGAGCCACTTAAAGTGGGACCCCACATAAAAATGATCATAAATAGGCAGACGCCATACAGATTCTTTGGAAGCATCCTCAGCAAGTGTAGTGCACATTCACGTTCAAGTTTTCCCCATAGTATGGCAACTTTTCAATACAGTATGGATCGTGGAGGTGAGAAGATCAGAAGAAGAACGCAGCGTTTCATCGCGAGTTCGGCTCATAAGAGCGGAAGCGTCTCGGATATTCTCTTCCAACTCCAGTGGCAGTTGGTGTAAGACAGGCATTGTGCATCATGGTGGGTTCTTCTGTTAAAATTCCTTGAGCGCTCTAGGGTAGTCAACCAAAATATTGCTTCCTGCTACCCGTATCTCCCGAAAAGCACGCTGTAAGGGGGATTAATTATTCATGTAGTGGCACGCTACAAGTTTTATTCATATTTTTGTGCTCTGATAGTACTTTCCAGGTCTGTTAATTTAATGAATGGTTAGATGAGATGTTCTGTTCGTAATTCGTATTAATGCTTTCAAAATGAATATGTGATTCCACATCTTGCGTATGATCGCGGTAGGAACTGAATTTGCTGTTCACTTCGATTTGTGAGAACCTGTAGTTTTCCGTTTATTCGGCACAGGAGCCTAGAATAGACAGACAGTTGAGGGATGCAGGCATTCGACCTTCACCAAAGCCATTAGCCTCTAGCTTTAAGCGTTCTTCAGGGCATATACTGCTACCACCTCACGCTTTCCCAGAATCGGCACTGGCCACTTCAACGCGGTGAAAGATAACACATGTCGGTGGCTTGAAAGCACTCGTGCAAAGACACGATGCTTACATGGAGGTAAGTCTCCTTTAGTTAAGGAAGCCGATGGTTGGAAGTTTTCCGTGGGAATCGCAACACACGGTTTGTCAATGGATGCTCTGGAACCAGGTTAGGAAGACGGTTAACTTCTGCCCGTGCTTTCGCGCTCAAAATAAACAAAATATTCATTCTTGCTGACGCTGTCTAAATATTGAAATTTCATTGCGGTGGTGATCGCAATATCGGCAAAATTTGGCTAGACATTGGACAGCACTCGGAATCATTACCGACATTGGTGAATGACTTGAGCTTTTCCAAACTGTGACAGAGAACCTAGAATTTGTGTTTAGTCTCACTCTGCTCCTGTCTCTGGAAACAACTGTGTCGCTGAATCCTCGCAGGCCGCACACGCGAAGTCGGGGCCTGTCCGCTATTATCTGCCTCTCGCAGGTGGCGTGCACGCAGTCAAGGATAGGAAGTTTATTTGGCGAGATTCACCAGCAATGCTTTTCCGTCGAGTCATTCAGGGGGCGCGGTATTTGTTAACTTCGAGGAGTCAGTCGTTTCGGTAACTGATGGCCGCACTTAGTAAATGTTTCATTTCCAGGATGCACTTTGCTTCTGTGAAATGTGTCTGATCTTCCAAGTACACCTTTCATTAGCACTTTCTGATATGCTCTTGGCTTGACCATTTGCAACATTCACGACGCTATCTAAATTTGGGGCCAAATTGAATTTAAACTTAACTGTTCTCTACATTTGCATTCATTGCTATCTTGTTGAAGTTTTTCGCACTTGATTGCTCGTTGTGGGAAATAAATAGCGTCTCTTATAAGCGTGCATGTTTTTACCATTTAGATGCTCCTGTTAACTAAAATGTGCTGTCGTGTTATAGTTCACCTCTGTATTTCATGCATGATTATTCACTTTTAAAGACGAGTCTACCACTGTTGAATTCAGACTTAATAAGACGTTATCCATTGCGCGACGCGTTTAATTATCTTTTAAAGGTAAATTCGCGTGATTGCATAGGCAGCTTCACTCCGTTTTCACATCACGGAGACTATAATTTTGAATCTCAGGAGTACGCACACTACAACAACCTCCACATCTCTTCACAACACGAAGCTGAAACGGAAGCGGTTAAGGCGCTCAGTCCGGAACCGCGCGACCGCGCATTGAGCAGGTTCGAATCCTGCCTCGGGCATGGATGTGTGTGATGTCCTTAGGTTAGTTAGGTTTAAGTAGTTCTAAGTTCTAGGCGGCTGATGACCTCAGAAGTTAAGTCCCATAGTGCTCAGAGCCATTTGAACCATTTTTTGAAACGGAAGCTTGCCATAGCTGTCCTCCGTAAACACCATTCGTGACTGGAGTACGAAGGGGCAGGGAAATAAGTAAGAGTACGAAATGAGGAACCATCCGCAACGTAGCTTGTGGCGTATAAATGCAGATGCAGACCAGTTTTTTAAAAAAATTTGTTCGTTTGTAAGAAATTACATTTTCCTTAGACACTAATCGAACACAACATGGCTACCCAACAGTCAGACCTTCGAACAACACCGTTATTGCAATAGAAGAATTAGAATGATAACTGCACTACATACCCCCAAAAATACTGTAGAAGAAAATGAACACAGACCAAAATCAGCACAGCAATCACAGACTTCGAGCAGCATACTAACAAATACTTTTCATTTTTCCTATGGCATGCTATAGTCGGGGCATTACTTTGGAAGTAACCTGTTTGTGGTGTCAATCGTAAGTGAGTTAAATCGAAATACTCATAGTTACTCTCCCTAGAATTTATAATATTTAATGCATCAGTTACTACAAAACTGCAGAGATTTTGACCCGGTTTTCACTAATGGCTACACTGATTCGTGCGAAAGGGACTATCAAATTTATAAATATTTTGCGCAAATTGTCTGAATATGATGAATTAAGTTTAGGTTGTGAAAACGGTGCCACTACCACCTACTGAATAGCCGCCGTAACTCGAGCAGCGTTTCTCTGAGGCATCTAATACGATAGTCTAGTGGTAGCAGGCACTGTAGCCCAGCGTGTTCGGTCAGAGAGCTGCTTTGCCTCTGTAATAAAAAAACTGAGTGGAAGGATCAACAAAAGACCTTTAACGGATGTCATGTGACATCCGCAACGACCAATCACAACGGTCAAAAATAAAAAAAGGAAACTGGCTAGAAGCCGAAATTTAGCAGGATCGAATCCCATCTGACTTAATCTGACTTACTTTTATTTTACTCTGCCTTTTAACCCACTCACCTGTCAGTAATATGGAGATTCACCAATAATGAAAAGTGGTAAACTAAATCTCTGCTTATTTTAGGAACGGAACGTGTAAGTGCAATGTACCACCAGGTTCACGTGGTGTTCGCAGTAGTTATTTATGGGAATCTCTGTGTTCAACGGTAATGCGACTAGACTAAAAGTCACAAAAATTGACGTGCTTGTTCTAACTATTGGCCTAATCATTGTGAACAGTAGAGTTCATTACTGAAATTCACACCAGGCAAAGTAATAAACAGTACCTAGTTAAATATTTTATCTACCATAGAAGGAGAAATAGATTTAGTATTTCACTCATACAGTAAAGAAGACTGCTACATGCTATAAATAATTCAGTAAATCTCACCAAATCCAAGGAAGCTGTATGACCTGCTCGAATGAAATCAGAAATTATGTAATAACAGGTTTATTGCAGAGATCAGATTATGTCATACCTTGCATAACGAGTTTCAAAACAAGAGTGAGAAGTATTTTGTTATACAGATCATTATATCTTACGAGAATTAAGCAAGTACGAAGAGTTAATACAGTATTACAGCTATACGTTCCATGCGCTTCTAGCCGTATGCAGCAAAGAGCACAATTACTGTGCACATCATATTAATATAAAACACAGATGGAATTTTCACACAACATGAGAAGAGTCATTACATTCACTCCCAATGGTGAAATAACAAACGTATTGAGTCTTTCAGTTATGTTTGAAATGTAATTTTACTTTGATTAGCACAATAGTTAATTGTTCTTGTACGTTATCACTGAATAGCTCTTCTTCAAAATTACAAGGCTCACATAGAGCTGTACATTATATTGAACAGATCTGATGAATAAACAGCAAACTGTCATAGAGTTACTTCATAAAGTACAGTTTTCGTATGACATTAATGATTATTACATTTCTCTAAATTTGAGTTATTGAAATGGGTCAGTCGCATTCAGTATAGTATGAGGTATTTATTCTCAAAGAATAGTTTCTAACTGAGCTCAACAGAATGGTTACAAAGGTCGCTACCATGATTGATTACTGGCTAGACATGAGGTTGATTATCTGCTTATAGTGCCAGGAAATTTTTACTTAATGTCTCCCCATTCAGGCGCTTCTGTGGATAATTAGCAAAAACTATAGAACAGACTTTCAACATCATGACACATTTACTGGCAGAGATAATTAAAAAATCGAGTTTAATCGACTTCTTCATCATTATTTGAATTCGATTTAACAATAATAGTGACTGAGAGTTCAGTAAATTCACTATCAAGATCCATTACTGAAGTAAAGCGTTATTATCAGTGACACCTGAGCAAAATTTCAAACTTTCAGGTTTAAACACGACTTGCCACGAGGAATTAAAGTTGATACAAAATAACAAAGCGGAAAACGTTAGAATTTCTATAATACTTTTTAAAAGTAAAATAATCTATAATTTTCCTTTTGGAAGTAAGATTATGTAATATGGGTGTATTATTTGACATAAAAAGGATTCATCTTTGATAATAAATTGTTCACTTACATAATTTATAATCATGGACTGACAGTCACACTAATCTTCTTAGCAGTAGCAGAGGTGACCAAATGGAACAGGTGGGCCGAGTTTCAGGCAAGGGTTGCCCATTGCTGGGAAGGTACAGCCAATTGTCTACAGTGAAGATAGGTCCAGTTCAACATTCCACCCCAGACAGCGAAAAACATGGAACATTACATAAAAAACGTAATTAATGATCAACAATATTAAAAGCTTGCTATGGAATATTGAATTAGGTTATATAATGAAGTGTCGGAGACAGAATCGTGACCAATATCCTCTACTCAGCTCGCGAATTGGCATTGTTACAGACTAGCGGTCTATTTTGGGCCAATTTGGTCAGTGTTCCCTCATTGTACTGCCACTGCATGCTCTGTTCAGCGACCACGTAGCTGAAGTTGGCTCACAGACAGATAAGCAAGCAAGTGATCTGTCGCCCGTGAGGAAAATTGCAGTGTGATAGCGAATGGAATTGCTAATATCACGGCACGCCAATTCCAGGTCGATGGCAGTTGTATAACGACAGAAGGACACATTGCTTTCTACGTAATGAGCAGTATGGTGGATATCCATTACTAATCCTCACAGACAAGTTCACTTAACAACTGTTCGTTATTCAACAGCTGAAACTGCAGCTGCACAAGTGTCCATTTGCTTTACTGCATGTAAGCTGCCATCTTCAGTTATTCCCTGACATTTAGACGTAACAATTAACGTGACTGTCCAGATTGACACTAAGTCCCCTACATACACGTTTAGTGTATCGTTCACCTTTAAGATTCATATAGCTTTATTTTTTATTTTTTATTTTTAATTATTTATTTATTTTTTTATTTTTTTTGTAGCAGAGACATTCCACTGGTTGCAATGGATTTTATAGTCGAATTGACCATGGTTTCGACTCCTAAACTAAGGGAGTCTTCATCAGAATTTATATTACATACGTAAAACGTTGAGCATACGTCCATACCATGGTCAAGTCAAATATAAAATCCATTGGAACCACAAAAAAATAAATAAATAAATAAATAAAAATATTTTCACGGTTGCTGCACACAGCTATGTTTATAGTTGCATTCATATAGCTTGTCCAAGATGTGTGTTCCAAAGACATCTTAACACATAAATAAAAATTAAGTCATTATTAGTTTCCAAATAAAAATAAGTTTTTGGCATTATCTAAAACTTCAGTCCTTTTTTCTTTGCCTTCCAGACATGGATTCCTCACAACACATTTGACTGATGTGAGACCTGAGTTTCTCCTGGAGTGTACAACTTTCAAGTAACTTCCGGGAATTAAGCCAGTTAACACTTTCAGCGACCGCCGATATTTCGGCGGGAGAACACCCCGCCATTTTCAAGGAAAACTGCAACGGACAGGCGACGACCATGTAAATTTAAAGCCTCGGTTCTCGAGCTGATGCAGGAAAGATAACACACACACTGAACACTAGTGCCACCAAAGATGACCAAAATCAGAGCTATCGATAGCGAGACTACGAACTCGCAGGTGAGGTAGCACTGACTCTGGCCCTCGTTTTCGGACAAGGGAGAGAGCCGGATTCCAAACATAGTTTAGACAAAAACCTCCATCCCTGTTAACGAGGTTGCTCACTAATTTAATCTCAACTGCCTCCTTCATAACACTGTCCCAATAGCTGGACGTGCATACTAATATCTCGGTGTTATATAATAACATGGGGTGACCAGTGTCCAAACAATGTTCGGCAATAGCTGATCTACTTGGCTGTTGTAATCGTTTGTGCCGTTTATGTTCAGTACATCGGTCCTCCACGGTCCTGATAGTTTGACCAATATATGCCATGGCTCAGCTACAAGGAATGCGATATACACCCGCCATGGACTACACCTGTCTTCGAAAGGTCAGGGACCACCTTATACTCATCAATAAAAAATACGCACTTCCCCACGGACAGGTTTACTGTAGCCTTCTTCGCACGGAGAAAATCAATTTTAGCTCCCACATATATTTCGCGATGTGACCACGACTAGAAAATCCTAGAAGTTAGAGCTTGTACAGAGGCTTATCAACAAACATTCTTCACATACTCCATTCGTGAGTGGAACAGGGAAGGAAGGATCAGTTATCAGTACAAGATATACGCTCCGACACACACTGTCATGTGGCTTGCGGTGCTTTCCTCTAGCTGCAGATGTAGATAAGATGGTCAAGATCTTTGCTTGTTGGGAAATGAATCCTTAGTGGATAGTTACAAACAAAACGATTACACGTAAAATACACATCTGTCGCTGTAACTAACGTAAGGAACATTGCAAAGAGTTTGTGTGCCACAGCGTTTTTTTTCAGTAAGCAGTTTTTGTATTTTTTACACTTCAACGTCTTGTGCAACGTCTTGAAAAGGTGTAAGGACAAAAAGAAGAAGTAAAGCTGTGCATTAGAACAAACCTAAGTGTGTTTATCATTTCATATCTTATCAAATGCAGGCACATTATCATGTTTCTGCCATCCTTAAAACACGCACTGTGGTCCTAAATACTGTAACGCAGATACGCACTACAGTAGCGGATCGCACGCTACTGATGAATATGTTACTGTTAGGAAACATTTTAGCCATCTGGCGATGGTTATTATAGCTCGAAGCCGGTAATGGAAAGAAAATAAAGCTTTTTAAGCTTATTTTAGGCTGGTTGCTTTCTTCACCAACAATCCTTGACGCCCAATGAGTCGAACAAGATCCAGCAGGGATGAAATAACTTTCGATGCTGGAGGTATAGTTTGCCAGCCGGAGTGGCGAAGCGGTTCTAGGTGCTTCAGTCTGGAACCGCGCCACCGCTACGATCGCAGGTTCGAATCCTGCCTCGGGCATGGATGTGTGTGATGTCCTTAGGTTAGTTAGGTTTAAGTAGTTCTAAGTTCTAGGGGACTGATGACCTCCGATGTTAAGTCCCATAGTGCTCAGAGCTATTTGAACCATTTTTTTTTTTTTTTTTTTAGCATTGTGAATAATGTATGTGTATGAAATTGTAAGAATATATTTACCCACAACTTTTAGGAAATTTTTTGTCCACTTTGAATTTCAATTCAGTACGTACCGGCTATGACAAGAGCAAACAGGGCGTAGGAGCGGTGTGATCAGTGGCAAGCTGCGCGCTGAGTTAACAGTAGGGGCGCAGCGACACCAGACTTCGTCAATCAGAGTGATGGCGTGACATGTGGGACCCCAGTGCGCCGTGTTAACCGAGCGGAACGGAAAGCGGCCCCGAGCACACAGCATAGATGTAAGCTGCGGGGCGAGTGTTGACCTGCCATTGTGGGCTGTTGCGTCGCGCCGGCAGGATCACCGGCGCGTCGCTGCAAACACGGCGTCACACCGCGCCGCGCAGCGCCGGAGTGCTAATACAATTACCGACTGCTGCCAATCATCGCCCGGGAGGCCGCCGCGCGGACTCTGGCAGCGTCGCGACGCGCCGGGTGGCCGAGCGGAGGGGGGAGGCGGCGACGGAACGTTCCGCTTCACAGCCGCTGCGCGCCTACAAAAGGCGCCTCTGCCGGTAATTGGCAATTTTTAGCGCCGGGCGCAGGTAGCCGCCTAATTGGCTCGTGACGGCAGGGCGGGGGCGGCGGAGGCGGCTGTATCGGCGCATCTGGCGGCGGTAATTAATTTGATTGGCGCTCCCTGCCGCCTGCTTCATTTTCTTGGGCGCACCGGTGGAGAAGAACAGCGGCGGATCGCGAGGAAGGGGCGGGGAGGCGGCCGGCGAGCGACACCCTCTGCCCGCCAGCGGCTTCCAAAATCCCTCTTCGGCGGCCGCAGTCTGTTTGACTGCCTAAGGAATCCTTGTTTCAGAATCAGATTCATTCACAATATCTGTGCAGTGTCTCTGAACTGATAATCAATCCCGCTCTCACAAAAGCCTTCGAAGCACCTCTAGAGTAATACGAGGGTAAGTCAATTATTATCCGCAAAGTAGTTATAAAATTTTATTGTAATCAAATAGGAAACTTACAAGAACATGATTTTTGGACATAGTCTCCTTGCGTTTCAACGCACTTGATCCATCATTGTACAAGTTTCCTGATACCCTCATAAAAGAAGGTTCTCGTTTTGAGCTGCGAGCCGGGAATGCGCCGCTTCTTTCACTGCTTCGTCCGAGGCAAATCAGCGGCCTCGGAATGCCTGTTTGAGTGGACCAAACAAATGATAATTAGAAGAGGCAACATCGGGACTATATGGAGGATGATCCAGTACTTCAAATTTGAGTTTCTGGAGCGTTTCAGCAGTGTGGGCAGCAGTATGCGGACGGGCATTGTCGTGCAACAACACAACACTTTTCGACAGCAATCCTCGGCGTTTGCTTCGAATTGCAGGCTTTAGCCCGGCAGTAACCATCTTATTGTAACGTACACTGTTTATTGTTGTGCCCCTCTCCCCATAACGTTTCAGTACTGGACGTTGTGCCTCCCAAACAACCGTAAGCATCAGTTTTCCTGCGGATGGTTGGCTCTTGAACTTTTTCTTGCACGGCGAAATTGGATGTTTCCATTCCTTGACAGCAATCCTCGGCGTTTGCTTCGAATTGCAGGCTTTATCCCGACAGTAAGCATCTTACTGTAACGTACACCATAAGTGTGTAACTGTAATAATGGTACTTCATCTTTATGTAAGTACAGATATATTTTCGTCAAATGCTGCCTTACCACTTACAATTGTCCCACTTGTATCTGTATAGTCACCAGCAAATAATTTTTTGTATTAATACAGTGATCTCCAAAAGGAAAAACATGTACATGAATGTATAAACACCTGAAGATGGGCGCAAGCCCGAAACCGGTCGTGTGAAAATAAATAACCTTTTATTGTGACTGGTAGCAGATAATTTTCTACACCTCACAAAGGAACAGTCACGGAGTTCGACAGCATCCACTATGGATAAAATTCATTCCTTATTCTGCCGTTTACTCTCCGGCTCATACTGATGGATCCATGTTTCGTCACCAGTAATGATCCTGTCTCAGAAGTTGTCCACTTCTTTACCATAGCAATCCAAATGTTATTTGCAGATGTCCAAGTGTGTTTGTTTATGCAACTATGTGAGTTGTTTTGGGACTCATCCTGCACAAACTGTATGACACCCAATTCTGTTGTGAATGATTTCGTAGGCAGAACCATGACTAATTAACAGACCATGTACCACTTCGTCAATAGTTAATCGTCTGTCTAAAAGAATCATTTCACGTGAACGCTCAATAGTTTCCTCATTTGTGGTGGTAAACGGTCGTCCGGATCCTTCATCGTGCGTAACACTTGTGCTTCCATTTCGGAATTTTTCAATCCACTCGTAGGCACTCCGTTGTGGCAAAACACTGTTCCCGTACTGTACCGAAAGTCTTCAATGAATTTCGGTCCCCGATACACCTTCCCACCACAAAAAAAACGGATCACTGAAGGAAGCTCTTCTTTGGTGCAATTAGACAGTGGAGCAGTCATGAATAACAGCACGGCAGCGATAACGAAACTAATCTAGCAGCTTGAAAATTGTAAAGAAATAACAACAAATAAATAAAGCATGCGTCATCAACGTTAAACGACAGTAGTACCAAAATAAACAAAAATATAACCAAACTGCGGATAGTAATTGACTTAGCCACGTATAAAGCTTTGGGGAGTTCCTGAAGATACGAGCACACAGGACATCGCGCTATGGTCTCTACCCTGGTAATGGTCTCTGCGAAGAAGAGAGTCCATAAGTTTCTTCGACCAACTAAAGTTATTTATTGATGATTAGAACTCCTACAACCAACAGACGGCTGGGATGGTTGGTTGGATGTCGGTTGGTTTGGAGATTAAAGGGACAAAACTGCATGGTTTTCAATCCCAGTCGGCGGGAATGCTGACTGGTCCTTTTCACCCACTGTTACAAATACTTGCAGATATTTTCTGTGGTACTTTAATCGAGGAATAAATCCATAAGCAACTATAGATTACCTAAGCATAGTAGATCGCGAAATCTGGCAACAAATCCATAGACCCTAGCTAAACGTATACCACGTGAATTCCATTTTTTATACATAACATACATGTGCAACAAGAGCAAAACGCAGCTACCTGCTTCTTGATTCTATATGGACCATACAATGTATTCGAAATATGTACTTTAGGATTCCTTCAAGAAATCTATGTTTTCAATGCTGGAGCTACCTCATACTTTGCTACCATGATCTCAAGATTTATGACAAGTAAAGAGCATAGTAAGATCACAGATGTCATGTGGGATATAATGTTTTGGCTATTTCTATCACTGTATGGCGTACTAACAAAAGAAGTTGTTCTGCTATTTTAAAATTCAGTTAATCGACTGTTATGAAAAGCAACATTCATTCAACTATGCTAGAGGACAAAAGATTAAGTACGATACATACAGCTGAAACCCAAACGCATTAACTGAATTAATATTACTAAAATATAAATCATAATTTCAAATTCCACTTAAACTTCAAATATTACACACTCACAAATCTAAATTTGGTCTTAGAAAAGACCATTAAGATGACACCCCTTACATATCAATACTCAGTAATGGTAAATTTCATAAAAACTTCATTTATTTTATTTTGCACGGATGGTTGCCAGGGTTGCTGAAATGATAGTGGAATGAAGTATAGTTGCTACTTTACTGGTATAAACTGAGGGTAAAAATTCACAACACCAAGAACGAGTTGTGCAAGATAAACGAAAGTTGGTAGGCGTGGTTCTACATCTGAAAGATAACTTCTATTCAGATTTCACGCCAGTCGTATAATAGTTGCGCTAGTAGCGCCACTATGAGGCTACAAATCCGTTTTGCTTTAAATACAACCTGTAAATGTCGTGAGCATTAGTTACCACTGTGATTCAACAAGGTGAGTTGATGTCAGTAAATAATGCCTTTAAGGCAACAAAGATGCCATTATTAACACCTCACTGAGTTTGAATGTGGTCATATAATAGGGCTACGAAAAGCTGGATGTTATTTCTGGTGTATTGCAGAGAGACTTGGCAGGAATGTAGCCATTGTTCATGATTACTGTCACCGGTGGTCACGAGAATGTACTGTCGCCAGAAGAACAAGCCCCGAACGACCACGTGGTGCTACCCAGAAGGAAGACCGTCGTGTCCGGCGTGTGGTGCTATCACATCGTTCTGCACCTGCAGCAGCAATCCGAGCAGCAATTGGCACAACGAAATGTTACACATCGACTACTTGAAGGACAGCTCTGAGCCAGACATCCTGTAGCGTCCATTCTACTGACCCCAAACCATTCACGCGATAACTCATTCGAGGGCAGCATGGAAGGCTGTTGCGTTTTCTGATGATAGCTGGTTTTACTTCGATACCAGTGAAGATCGTGTCTTCATTAGGTCGAGGCTAGGAGAGTGGCAACAGTCGAACTGTTTGCATGTTAGACATACTGCAACTGCACCTGGAATTATGGTCTGCGATGTGATATTGTATGACGGCAGGAGAACTCTCCTGGTTACCCCACGCACCCTGCATGCTAACTGGTACATCAGTCTCATGATTGGATCTGTTGTGCTGCCATTCATAAACAGCATTCCAGGAGGTGTTTTCCAAGAAAATAACACTCGTCCACATACCGATGTTGTAATCCAAGATGCTCTACAGAGTGCTGACATGTTGCCTTGGCCGGCGCAATCAACAAATCTGCCACCAATTGTATACGTAGGAGGTCTGCTCAAAAAATTTGGAACTTTGTCCACAAAATTTTTCTACCCCTATATTTTACTTATTGTGTATGGTCTCCTTTGAAATGCTCTCGTCCAAAATTGATACACCGCGCCTACCACCATTTCCAATTACGGAAGCAGTCTTGTACATCTCTTGCCGGATCGCGCGACACACCGTCTCCGAATATTTTTTATGTCGTCTATCGCTGCAAATTCAACGAGGTTTTCAATTTTGAAAGTAAAATAAGTCCGTATGGGACAGCATCGGACGACAACTCCAGCGCCATCCACTAACAGCATTAACCGCCCCTGTATTGACTGACCAAGTGCAACACGCATGGAACCTCATACCACAAACTGACACCGGGAATCTGTACGACACAATGTATGCGCGTTTGAACACTTGCGTTCAACATTCTGGCGGTTAGACCAGTTATTCATGTACAAGCATTTCACATTTGCAATGGATTATATCGCTCTTACACTAAAATGTGATCTTGCAATGTTAATCACCTAAATATGTTACCTGGAGAAATGTACGAGTATTCCTGAAATTCCATTACCCTATATTAATTTTTTGTGCCGTAGTTCTTTCTCTCAGTGTACATTAAAACTAATTTTGCATGAAAAGGAAATATTGCTTTAATAGTGATATAAATAATAATTAATTAAATAAAAACAAAATATTATTATCACATATTTTTAAACCTAACTTAAAAGTATAAAATAATTTCTTCTATCCCCCTCCAAACAATTCTGAAAATAGATTATTTTAAACATTCAATATTTATGGAAATACTAGTAACATTTATAATGAAAACTATGGGAAACATGCAACAGATAATAGCTAGAAATTACATTATTTATGTATTAATTATCTGTTGTATACACCCTACGTTTTTCGTTATAAATCTTACAAGTATGTTCATAGCTATTAGAAAAACAGACTTATTAATATCTTTATCCTTTTCAGACCAATTTAAAAGTGTGTTATATTGGAAATTTATTTTCATTTAATTATTTCTTTTCTTCTTTTTCTTCTTGCATGTGTGAAACTTCTTTATGGATTTTAAACACTTTGCTAAAATATAAGACAGATATATCTTAAAATTCAGGTTCATTTTAGTGTCTTTTTACCTGATTATATCTGAATAAAATAGTACTCTATTTACCTACATGCAGTATATCAATCTGTTTAAGTGTTATTTTCCTAAAAAATAAATTAAAGAACCAATCAATTTATTTGATTTTTAATTGTTACTGCAAAGTAATGTGATTATAATCTGATAAGGGTTGGGAATACCTCAAAAAACCAACACAGACTGGAAGATTTGCCAGGCACCATCAACAGCTGTTAACCGAATGTGATATGGAGAACTAACACGAGGAAAATAGCCAACGGAGATGGCACGCCACAATACAACGTTTAGACGAACATTCCACAAACGAAAACCTAAGCTATAGTCAAATCTGAGACCAAACAAATGTTGTGTATTGAGAACGATACAAGATGACAAAAGATACACAACCAGAGGCACAGCCACGGTGTGGATAGATTTATAGCGCCGCTGTTAGCACTCATTGTGTTGCGAGGTTGGCTTAGCACTATGTCTCCGCGAGTCCAGCCCTTTAGAGGTGGTACTATCGTCCCAGCAGTGCCATCTGGGAGCCATCGTCGCGTTCCGCGCTTTTCACCTGGAGTGCGTTCCGATACTACCCACACATCACACCTGTTTGGTGGGGCAGCCGAGAAGTGAGGCATTACCAACACTTTTCACACACACTGCAATCAATTGTGGAGACAGGTGGTTCAGATAGACAAAAAAGCAAGCTAAATTAAAATTTTGTATTTGTGGGAATCCGCAGCTTCCAGATGTTTAATAAATGCAAACATGGTCCGTAGTAGGCTGTTATTTGATTTTTCTTTAATAGTGTGATTAGCTAATTTTGACTACTTGTCATTGTCAAGCACAACCAGATGGTAACTGACAGCAGCTGATAATTTGTAGTCGAACAAATTACAACAAATTACCAGCTGCTATCTGTTACCACGTAGTTATGCTTGGCAATGACAAGTAGTCGAAATTAGCTAATCACACAATTAAATAAAAATTACGTTACAGCCTACTATGGGCCGCCAAGCTAATTTTGTCGTCCAGTTCTGAGCTATATTTAAAATTTCAGGCCTCTAGCTCGTAGGGAAGTTAGGATAAAGTCATTTATTTACTTATTTATTTTTTGAGCTCACACACTGACAAGGCAGCGACCTAATAATCCATAATCCTGCAGAAAGTTGTCAAGAATTTCAATACTGACCCGTGTGCACTATCAAGATGGTCGCGGGATACAGAGTTAAAGCTCAATCCATCCAAAACCCAAACAGTACTCGTTGGTCATTCTAGACTCATTAGCTTGAAATACCGGGAATGCCTACATCTTTTACCCTAAATGGGAGCGATAACAAGTTTTCTCCTCCAGCTAAGAGTCTAGGAGTAATAGTAGATGTAACAGGAAAGTGGATGTAAAGGTGTGGAATGACTTATTGAGCGTGTGCTGGGATACAATTTTGATATACATTTATTAAGATATACCGCGTTAACACAGTCTTAAGAAAACAACATTTTGTAAATACAGACTGGAGTCCAACAGACTGATGCAGCAGAATGAATATCCAAGCTAGTATAAGAACACATAAACTAATAACCATTGATATAGCAGATCCAAACCAATGGTCAACATAACAATCATGTGCTTTCTCAGTAACGCACAAATAATTGAAAAACACACATGCATTAGAAAAGAAACTAACGAATAGGCTGACCTCTCTTATCAGCATTAATATGATAAGCATGAGAAATGGATATGACGAAAACTTTTAAACGTAGAAATTCTCAAAGTGGGTAACTAATAATAATTAACAGCAGCGCATTAGAAAGAGTCTGTTAGGAATATCATCATGTCAAGCACTGATCAAATCAGTCTTATACAAATAATAGTAGATTATTACCAACACTCTGGAATGCACCACCTTCAAGGATCCATGACAAACAGATAACATCGGTGCATTAAAAGAATTCCGTCAAGTACACCGTCATCTTGAGTACTTCATCAATTAGACTTTGCAGAACAACCCTAAGGTTTAAAAGACAAAACAACTCTTCCCTTATTCTCTGCGTGGTGACAAGAGGCCAAGTTCGCTTACAACCAAAACATTCCCGCACCAGTCGTGTCTCACGGAAGTTACACAACTTCCGACATGTCTTACTTTTCTACAATAACGTGCGTCCACCACTTACAACTCTGAAGGGCGATAGCGTACCCCCAAGATAAATGACAGTGATTCAGCCGGGGATAATGCACGCCTCCAAGCACAACTGTTACACCCAGTTCTCGCAGCTGTTCCGCCAAAGCAAGAAAGCAACAGGATTGACAGACAGTGTGGGCACGTGATTCCAGAGACTAGCACGACGGGCACACATCACAATCTACAGTCTGACCAAGTTTGTCAACTTGCCGCTCCACCCGCAACCGCGCCATCTAGCACTCCGGAGCCATGCTAACACGTCGCACCTTCAGGCGGCGCAGCAGACTGCGAACTCCATCCTCAGAGAAGGAGAAAGACAGAAAAATCCCGGCACCAGACGGATGAAAATCGAAAATGGACTGAGCACGTAACTGTATTGAGCAAGAAGGCATCAGCATCTCTCCATGCCTTACAAAAATGTGAAAAGCTATTCCTTGTTGACCTGAAGAAGAAACTTGTAGAAACACTTCCAAGTATTGGTTCGGCGGCTGGAACTGGTTATAAGTGATTGGGTTCGTTATATCTGTGATATTCAACTCTTTGATCACATTTCACCATCACATGCACAGCTATTTTGCCTGCGTGTAGAAAAGCGCAGAGATTTACATATCCTCAATCTTGTCTATAGTCTTATCGATGAACACTGTCCCTAATATCTCTCCCAGACTTTAACACTTTTGTCTGAACGACGCGGCAGTAGCATTTGTTCCCGTCATAGTAAAATCTTGTTCTATCCGATTCCATCGTTCAGCCACCTTCTCGAAGTCCTTCTCACTAGCAGGAAACAAATTCTGCAACCTCCTCCCCCGTTATGTTAGAGAACTGAATAATATCTGCAGTTACAGAAGACAGGTAATAACGTAACTAGTAAAACGACAATATGACTACCATTGTCCCGTTACCTCGTGCATCCTTCTTTCTAACCTGATCTTCCTCATTTCCCAGGATTCTTAGCCGATGTAGCCTCCTTACATTTCCTTTCACAGGACTCGATACATCAGAAAACATCTATTTTGTAGACCTATAAATTCTTATGGTACTGTTATTAACGTCACAGTTGCTGTCATTATTATTATTATTAACGTTATTATTACTATTAATAATATTAGCTACAGCAGTACAAGAAATGCCACTATTAACTTTGTTAATTCATAGTCAATATAACTTACTCACAATGTCACACTCAAATCATTTTAGCACTGGTTGTCATATTGAAAGTGCTATTTCTTAGATAACTACGATGTAAACTGTTTATGTGAAAACCTGATCAGATGGAAGAGAGGACTTCATAGCCCTAAACACATCAGGTTAAATACACACATCAAAAAATGTTTTGCATCACCCCGGTTCCCAGAACTATTGAAGATAGACGTTGACTGTGGATACTGTATCACAGACACAGTCCCTTTGACGGTTCAGAGATGTCACTAAACCCGCCCAAAGATGTAAACAACCATGCATGAGCAGCGCCTATTAGACGGAGGGGATCCGACAGCCGATCAGTTCCAGTCATTGAACCAGGAAGGAAGTACACGGCTCGTGTTGTCTGTAGTTCAGTCATGCCTAGAAGGTCAATACTGCGGTTCGATCGCGTCCGCTTTCTTACTTTGTGCCAGGAAGGGCTCTCAACGAGGAAAGTGTCCAGGCGTCTTGGAGTGAACCAAAGCGAGGAGGTTCGGATATGGAGAAGATAAGCGAGACAGGATCTGTGAATGACATGCCTCGCTCAGGCCGCCCAAGGGCTACTACAGCAGTGGATGACCGTTGCCTACAGATTATGGCTCGGAGGAACCCTAACAGCAATGATACAATGTTGAATAATGCTTTTCTTGCAGCCACATGAAGTCGTGTTAAGACTCAAACTGTGCTCAGTAGGCTGCATGATGCGCAACTTCACTCTCTACGTCCATGGCGACGTCCATTTTTGCAGCCCTCACACCGGGCAGCGCGGTGCAGATGGGCAAAACAACATACCGAATGGATCGCTCAGGATTGGCATCAAGTTCTCTTCACCGATTATTACCGCATTTGCCTTCAACCAGACTATCGTCGGAGATCTGTTTGGAGGCAACCCGGTCAGGCTGAAAGCCTTAGGCACACTATCCAGCGAGTGCAACAAGGTGGAGGTTCCCTGATGTTTTGGGGTGACATTATGTGGAGCCGACGTACGCCGCTGGTGGTCATGGAAGGCGCCATAATGGCTGTACGATGCATGAATGCCATCCTCCGACCGATAGTGCAACCAAATGGGCAGCATATTGGCGAGGCACTCTCTTCATGGACGACAATTCGTGCCACCATCGTCCACATCTTGTGAATAACTTCCTTCAGGATAACGAAATCGCTCGAATAGAGTGGTCGACATGTTCTCCAGACATGAACCCTATCGACATTCCTGGGATGGATTGAAAAGGGCTGTTCATGGACGACGTGACCAACCAACCACTCTGAGGGATCCACGCCGAATCGCCGTTGAGGAGTGGGACAATCTGGACCAACAGTGCCTTGATGTAGTTGTGGATAGTATGTCACAACGAATACAAGCATGCATCAATGCAAGAGGACATGATACTGGCCATTAGAGGTACCGGTGTGTACAGCAATCTAGACCACAATGCTATATGGTGATGAAACATGCAATGTGTGGTTTTCATGAGCAATAATAACGGCAGAAATGATGTTTACGTGGATCTCTATTCTAAGTTTCTATACATGTTCCGGAACTCTCGGAACCGAGGTGACGCAAAACTTTTCTGATGTGTGTAGAAAAATAAATAAGTAAAACATTTTAACAGTGACACTGGACAATAAATAGTTCACCTCAAGAAGACATCACATTAATACTTTGTAAAACCGCATCTAGACTTGATGGCAGTTCGAAGAAGAAGTGACTCCACTTCAGGTATGCCATATCTATTGGAAGCCACTTATTGATGATAAGAAGCCATATATATGGAGCGAATTCACCACAGTGTCAGACTTCGAGGGTAGTGCTATTGAGTGTGCAAGTGTTTATCAAACAAGGATTATGGGAGTTTATTCCTGAGAACGCTGCTGTCTCATTTTGATAGATGTATAGATGTGAGTTTTCACAAAATACTTTCCACGAAGATATAGAAGAAAGGGTAGCACTTCCCTAGTCATGATCACAATAAAATGAATGAGTGAGCCCAAGTCAAGGTGTGTAAAACACCTCCAAAACATTACAGAACCACCACGGTGTTGAACTGTTTGTTAAAAGCCCCACTGGGCCGTCAATAAAGTCTATGCCTTGAATTATGTGAAAAGACTCAAAACACCGAGTCGCTGGACCACACAGACGCCTCCAGGCCCCTGATGTTCCGTTTCTGTGTTATTTGGCTGGTTAGACATGCAGCTAGGTACACTGCAGTGAGCAATGAGTTTTTCCGAGATAGCCGACTACAAATTTCCGTTGTATGTAGTTATGTTCTCAAATTTCTGTCGGTGCCTAACTGGTTGAGATGAGCATGCTTTCACTCACAACAGCAGTTCCTGTTGGGTTAGAATTCAGTTGTGATTAACGCTTTCCCTGCTGTAGGCGTGTATACCAGTTCTGTTACGCTATTTTCCTGGATGCTGTGGACGTGTATAAGCGCGCTGCTTGGGTATCCCTACAGTGCTATGAACGACTGTAGGCGTTCTGAGCTGCCGACCTCTTACTGTTGTGGACGAGTTACTCTCATGTATCGACGAATAAAAATGTTTCATGTATTTGCCATACAGCACATGTGGCTCATTGTGTGCTACCATTTGCAAAAAGGAGATAGTTTCGATATGTTGAATCGTTTATGAGATATGACGATTGTTATGAAAATATGATTGGCGATGCGAAGGACATTAATGAGCGTGTAGCGGCCTTCCGTCCCTCAGATATTAAACCCAGTGAACGAAAGCAGACATCATTCTGCTCTCATTTTTTGTTAAATTGCATATGGAATGACAGAATTCAGCAATTACATCGCATGATTAAACATACTTAAAGTTATGCGTCAGCCTATCTTCTGATGGAATGAGGACCAACGTTTTACTTCTATCTACGAGTCGTGATATCATCTAAAAGAGGTCGCTGACTTAATTGGGATTGCTCGCCTAATAATAGGTTTGGGGATATGCACATCTGTTTTTTAATATCTGGAATTTCTAACTGGCAGAGTTGTGCCCCTTTTCTAGGTGAAATGGTGGAGATTACCTTTTATAGGGAGTATGTCAAACAGGATAAGTAACATTTTGAAGGCAAAGGGTTTCTCTAACAATAGGTCGTTGCTTGTTCAATGTAAAAGAAAAACTACCAGCTATCGCAAAATGTGGGGTTTATAAGATTATATGCCGGAGTGTCAGTCTTGCTTCAAGGACACGATGGGCGGTCAGTCTGTACCGGGCTTGAAGAACATCGTAGAAGCTGGAGACTGAAGAAGGCTGATGCAGCCTTTGCGCAACATAGTCTTAAAAAAACCATAACTACACAATAAATGTACAAATCTTAGACACGCAGGAAAAGGGGCACCATATCTATTGTTGAACGAGCAATCCCGATTCAATTAACTGCCTCTTTTAGGTGGCATCACACCTCCTATACAGAAATAAAACGTTGGGTCTCAATTCATCAGAAGATAGGCTCATGCATAACTTTATTGCTAGGTATGTTTAATCATATTATGTAAGTGCTGACTTGTGTAATTCTATATGTAATCTGTAAAAAAAATGGTCATTGTTGTAATTTTACGTTAAGCCAAGGACTGATACATTAAGAAGCTGAGACGTTTATCTTTGCCTTACCATCAAGTTTATCTTTGCTTTATCACCTCTGGAATCAGTAATGTACTTGGAAATGGCTTATAACCCGAAACCTATGTTGGGTAATACAATTTGTGAAACAAGGCAAATAACAATGCTTGTTTAATTAAATTTCGATATCTTATCTACATTTCATTTCCAGCAATGCATGAATTAAAATCAACAATATGCAAAATTTATGCAACGCATTTCTGTCTCTACAAACTCTCTAAAATTAGGTGCAGTGTTTTACTTAATTTGGCGCTGCGCATTAAGTATGATAGATTAAGAAAATAAATTCAGTTTTTATCGAAGGAAGACAGCGGATATATACAAAAATTGAATTTTTTCACCTAATGTTTTTCGAAAAATCGGATGATAAGTATTTAATATCGGCCGGACGACGTCTCTTAGCACAGACACCATCATTTGGCGAACAGTGCAGCCATTACAAAAGACGGCCTCAGCACGGAATGCACACAGCACGTCCGTAGCAGATAAAACTTTAAAAAGGAGTAACAATCGATTTTGAATTGTCGGTCAGCTCTTTTTACGATCAGTGTTCTTACGCCGTGTTAGGTGGCTGCGAATGGTACATTCCCAAGTGGACGCGTTGCTCAGTCAGCGCTGAAACACCAACAAATCGGACAACTCCACGATGTGGTCACAGGCCCGTTCAAATTCGATAGCTCTTTTTATCACTCTGCTGTGACGACCCTGCTTATTCCGCTGATTCCTATAAACCGACGGCCAAAAACGCGCCACTTCATTGCCACGACGTACATCAGAGGTGGAGGATTAAATGACAGCCTAGAACCTGTTCTACACTAGCTGCAGGGCTCCAAAGCGAAATTAGTTCAGTGAGCTTACATGCCACGTTTCTGTAAGCGGTGACTTGTAACCGGTACACTTGCTTTAAAAGTTCACCCTTAATATTTAGTTCACCATTTCACCGTTCATATTTGGTTCAATAAGCAACATTCTGATACCAAGATTAATACTTTGCACAGTGTTCCGATTAATGTTGCTACTTTTCTGTGAAAAGAGCTCGTTGGAAAATTTTGCCCCACACATAGTGCGCTCCTGAAGTAATGCACAACCAACTGAAAGGTTTATTTGACAATGTGGCGCAGGCAACAGCAAGTGGTCAGAATACTGTATGTAGTACATAAACTTAACTGCACATAACAATTTTAACGAAGTGTCAAGAGCCTCGTTTAGTTTTAATCGAATAATGTAAAAAAATTGTAATTCTACTGTAAATTTCGTATCATGAAACTGTCAAGTCCACATGAATGAAATCTGGGACTACGAGTTATTATTACGTGTGAATAATTCCATTAATTTTATCTCAACTAGAAATAAATGCTGCAATTTTAACAGGCTGAAGCAAGAGAAATTTTCGTAAAACAAATTCAAACTTATTTATCAGACAATACAAAACAAAACACGAGCCGACTCACTCACTCACACACACACAAACATAAACAAACACACACACACATACACACACACACACACACACACACACACACACACACACACACACACAAGCAGAATGAAAACAAGCGGAACAGATTGAAAGCTCGCGTACGTCAAACCAAAACGAAACAGTAAACAAACGACTGTCAGAAGCGCATCAGAAATTTGGAATTTGTGCAATGAACCGTCTGTCCAAGCCGCAGCAACATGGAAAGACGCGGTATTCCCATATGAGTAGGAGAAAACGGGAGTGAACACTGTCAAAATATGAAACATAATCCATGAATAACAAACTACACCGAATAGTTCTCCAGACGTAAGTTTCACAAAACATTATCCCTGAGTAAGTACAAAAACAACGAAAACACGCTTGTCATACAAACACAAACGAGCCACATTCAGGACTAGCCAAATACAGCAACGGGAGGGCCAAACACGAGAATACGCCACGATTTATACCGTAACATATATTTTAATGGTCTGATTGCAAACAAAAATTCAGTGCAGACGATATCATAACATCCCTTATATTTGTGGATGAGATGGTGTGCTGATTTAGACCTGTAGCTAATTTAGGTTGGAAGCCATAGAACATACACACAAAGTAAAATAAAAGACAAATTTGCAAATATAATTCAAAAAACAACAAAATCCGCTGTGACATATGTACTAACTTAAACATGATCGGTATGTATGTATTTCAGGGAATTTAAAGAAAAAACCCACTGATGATACAGAGTCTGTGATGAAACCCAAACGGGTATTAAAGCACAACCGTAATTTGTGTACTTGCGTAAAGGCTGACCCATCCATAACTTATTATTGTATGTAGACGACATAGCATACAACATTTAAAACAAAAATGAGTGGCAGTTATCTCTGACTCAAATTATTAAGATTACTACAAAAAAAATTCAGCGTGCAAGTCATGGATCTTGTGCATCGCTATGGCTACATAAAAACTGAAAAAAGTTAATATAACATACAATATTATTAAACGCACTATAAAACTACATGTGAATTGTGGAGTTTCCTCGTTTATCTACGGAGTCCATTGTTGACATGGTCAAAAATATACAGATTTGGGGAATGAAAAATAATGTAACGGTGCAGTTCTAACAAAAGTCAAAGAGAGTGAACAATTGAGGCCACAACTTCGACATAAAGATTTTTCAAATAATTTATAGAGATTTCAAGGAGCTAGCTGTTTAAATATGCATCTGTAATTGTGGTAGTTACAGCATAGAAGTCAGAGTTCAAATAGCAAATGAGACAACAACCACTAATCAATTGGGTAAATAGAAATAAAGTGATAAAGCCAAGTTTTTGTTTCCGTTTGATGAAAATATATTCCTTGTTGAGCACAGATGTAAGTATAGTGTCATTCATTATCTCTACGCCAGCATGAGCAGCAAGAGAAATGCACTTAAATAACACGGAAGGTGGAACAAGAGTAACACGTGAATATGGTAGCTCTGAGCGAAGTGGAGGCAGCAGCCAAATAAACAAATACAGCATGTCGTGTAGCAAAGAATCGACTCTCGTTACAGCTATGCACAGCAAGGAATATCTTTTCATGAAGCGGACGCAAGACGATAGCTCTAACGCTTCATTTCTGTTTAGCTAACTGATTACCGGTCATGGCCTTACACGCTATTTGAACCCTGATTGTTGTGACTACTAAATGCTTACTGTGGTCAAATATCGATCTCTTTCTTGGAGTTGTCACCACCACAGATCCCTCCAATACCAAATTAAATTGACAAATCCTTGATACCCTAAGATGAGCTTTTATCAATCTATCCCTCTTTTAACTCATTTTGTGACGCAGGTGTATTTTTTCGCTTCGATTCGATTCAGTACCTCATCAACAAAAATCTGGTATAATCTTTATGGTTTTCAGCATTCTACTGTAGCACTGTATTTCAAAAACCTGTATTCTGTTTTTGCGTTTCACTTCTGTACAAGGCTGCAGTACCCAGGAGAGGCGCTGCAGGCGATGTCGTGCTGTTAGCAAAGACTCTCGTGTCGGCAGTCTGCTGTCATAGCCGATTAACGCACTATACTAACGGGTATGTTCGTCGTTCGTCCCATATTGATTTCTGCGGCTTTCTCACGCAGCGTTGTTTGTCTGTTAGCACTGACTACTCTACGGAAACGCCGCTGCTACCGTTCGTTAAATGAAGGCCACTGGGTTTTCTCGTGGTGAAAGTTAATGCCTGAAATTGAGTACAGGTTACAAAGAGTATTTAAAAAGGTTTTTTTTCCCTCAAAAACAAGTTCAGAGATGTTCAATATGCCCCCTCCAGACACACGAGCAATATCAACCCGATACTCCAACTCGTTCCACACTCTCTGTAGCATATCAGGCGTAACAGTTTGGATAGCTGCTGTTATTTCTCGTTTCAAATCATCAATGGTGGCTGGGAGAGGTGGTCGAAACACCATATCCTTAACATACCCCCATAAGAAAAAATCGCAGGGGGTAAGATCAGGGCTTCTTGGAGGCCAGTGATGAAGTGCTCTGTCACGGGCTGCCTGGCGGCCGATCCATCGCCTCGGGTAGTTGACGTTCAATTCAGACGATAAGGTTTCATAACTAACCTTTTTCGTAGGACTCTCCATACAGTTGATTGTGGAATTTGCAGCTCTCTGCTAGCTCTGCGAGTCGATTTTCCTGGGCTGCGAACAAATGCTTGCTGGATGCGTGCTACATTTTCATCACTCGTTCTCGGCCGTCCAGAACTTTTCCCTTTGCACAAACACCCATTCTCTGTAAACTGTTTATACCAACGTTTAATACACCACCTATCAGGAGGTTTAACACCATACTTCGTTCGAAATGCACGCTGAACAACTGTCGTCGATTCACTTCTGCCGTACTCAATAACACAAAAAGCTCTCTGTTGAGCGGTCGCCATCTTAGCATCAACTGACGCTGACGCCTAGTCAACAGCGCCTCAAGCGAACAAATGTACAACTAAATGAAACTTTATAGCTCCCTTAATTCGCCGACAGATAGTGCTTAGCTCTGCCTTTTGTCGTTGCAGAGTTTTAAATTCCTAAAGTTGTGGTATTCTTTTTGAATCACCCTGTATTAGCGGCACGCTCTTAAACTGTGGATCTCGCAATACTGAATTCCCCAACGATTTTCGACCAACTATCCCTCTGCGCTCAAAATCTGTTACCTCCCGTCGTGCGGTCATAATCAGGTGGGAAACCTTTTGAAATGAATGAGTTGGGTACAAATGACAGCTCGTTTATACCTTGTGTATGCATCACTACTATCATCCGTATATGTCCCTGCCTCAATATTTCTATCACCACTCTGTAGCCGCCGGCAAATATTACTGTACCATCAGAGTAGCTGATATTGATCAGCTTCTCTTTATTCAAGAGGATTCCTTCTTCGACATTTACAAGTGCTTCTTTGAACAAACATTCTCAAAAAAGTTTAAATTTCAGTGGCAACAAAATACAGTCCAGTCTCACTTCTGGGCCTATCTTTATGTGTCGGATTACCTTTTTTCTACTCTTGCAGCAGTATATTTGTTCCAAAGCAATTAGAGACCATTGAAGTGTTTGCGGGCAATTAATAGGAAGGAAATATTTTCAACCTGGATACAGACAAATTTAGGAAATCATAAACATTTAACAATACAAATAAATCAGTGTGTCGTAGATGGAAGTATCTGACAACGAGAAAGATATACAGATCAAAGGATTCGCACTGTGTTGTTGACTAGGACTAAGACTAAAAAGTAATTGTTTCTGATTACTAAAAATATATACAGAAATCGTCTCCTGTCACTGGTTCGTATCACTGCGTACAGTGGCTTACCAGTCTAGGTGACCTTTTCCCACTGTATGTGTGACCAACAACTCTGTGTTCATTGGCTTGTGAGATAGACCCCTACAAAGGCTCCAGGAGCTAATGAGGTATGGAAACTAGCCAAAAGAAGAGGTGAGAACGAGTCAGAAGACGTACGTGAGATTTCCTACCCTTCGTATTCTGTCTTCTGCCTTTCAGTATCTCAAAGTGTCGTTTCTACTGCGTCGTTTCGTCCGAGTAGCATCCTAAACAAACTGTAAGGCCTATGTTTTGAATAGATTTTAATTTAGTTGTTACAAGAAGGGGATTGGCTAAAATGCACTGTGAAATCTGGTGGTGGCTACGTAATGATGTGGCCTGTGTTTACATGGAATGGACTGGGTCCACTGTTCCAGTCGAACTGATCATTGACTGGAAATGGTTATGTTCGGCTGCTTGGAGACCATCAACAATGTCAATGCGCCATGTCACTGGACCGCAATTGTTCGCGACTGACGAATATTCTGGACATTTCGAGCGAATTGTTTGGCCACCCATATCACCCGATATGAATCCCATCGAACATTTATGAAAATACTCGAGAGGTCAGTTCGTGCACAGAATCCTGCATCGCCAATATTTTCGCATTTATGGACGGTTATAGACACAGTATTGCTCAGTGTTTCTGCAGGGGTCCTCCAACGACTCGTTGAGTCCACATGACGTCGAGCTTCTGCACTACACGTGGAAACAGGAGGTACGACACGATGTTAGGAGGTCTCCCATGATTTTTGTCATCTCATTGTAGTCCTCAGCGTCTTGTATCCGGATTGGCACTAAACAAGGAAAAGTGCGAGCTCATCCACATGGGTACTATAAGAGATCCGATAAATTTTGTGTATACGATAAATCACACAAGTCTAAGGGCTGTCAATTCGACTACATACCTAGGAATTACAATTACGAGCAACTTAAATTGGAAAGACCACATAGACAATATTTTGGGGAAGGCGAAACAAAGACTGCGCTTTGTTGGCAGAACACTTAGAAGATGCGACAAACCCACTAAAGAGACAGTCTACATTACACTTGTGCGTCCTCTTCTGCAATATTGCTGAGCGGTGTGGGATCCTTACCGGTTGGATTGACGGAGGACATCGAAAAAGTGCAAAGAAAGCCAGCTCGTTTCGTGTTATCGTTCAATAGGGGTGAGAGGGTCACTGATATCATACGCGAGTTGGCGTGGCAGTCACTGAAACTGTTGTGGGTTAGCAGGAGAGCCAACACCGGGAAACAAGAGGAAGCCGAAAGACAAGCGTTTTAGTTCACGCAGGCTGGCGTGAGGTCTGGAACAGGTCAAGGAAATTAGAATTTAGAAAAAACGGACGTAGCTGGTGGAATACTTAACTTTAATCCATAAATGGTGAACGTCGCTCTTGACCATACATTAATCACAAGATCAATAGCAACTGATAATGGCGCCTTGCTAGGTCGTAGCAAATGACGTAGCTGAAGGCTACGCTAACTATCGTCCCGGCAAATGAGAGCGTATTTTGTCAGTGAACCATCGCTAGCAAAGTCGGTTGTACAACTGGGGCGAGTGCTAGGAAATCTCTCTAGACCTGCCGTGTGGCGGCGCTCGGTCTGCAATCACTGATAGTGGCGACACGCGGGTCCGACGTATACTAACGGACCGCGGCCGATTTAAAGGCTACCACCTAGCAAGTGTGGTGTCTGGCGGTGACACCACAGAAACAGAGGCTGTCTTCTTTCTATTTACGTAATTTCAATCACCAGCTTTCTCTTCCGAATGCGATAATATTTTGTTTTGACACCCACCTACGTAGGGAGAAATGATCATAATAATAAAATAAGAGAAATCACAGTTCGAACGGAAAGATTTAGGTGTTCCTTTTTCCCCCGCCATTCGGGAGTGGAATGGAAGAGAAGTAGTATGGAAATGTTTCGATGAACCCTCTGCCAGGCACTTAAGTGTGAATTGCAGAGTAACCATGTAGATGTAGATGTAGATGTAGAACCAACTAAAGTAGTGAGCGTTGTGGTATAGGCAGCAACATAATATTAAATTAATTACGATCAGCTAGATACACATACCAATCTCTAATCTAAACATTAGTGGTAAACGTATTACTAACGAATACATTCTATCAAAAATGAAGAATGAAAAGGAATCCAGAAAACTGCAGGAAACAACAATATATAGTCCATGTAATGGGAACAGGTATAAACTGCTGTAAAATTCTCTTGAAGGAAAGATGCGTGTCAAAACAGATGAGAAAGAAGGTAAACGTGGAAAACGCCTTGGTCCGGAAATTTAAGGATATGATCTTCACACTCGAGTGATGAACTTTATTGAACAGGAATAGGTATTGTAGCTGTGATGATCACCGACATGCAACGGAAAACCACTAGAAGAAGAACGTGTAATGAAAAATAATATATATAAAAGCGGGAGAAATTGAAAATGTGTTTATTTTAAATAGAAGACGGATAAAAATAGAAGCAATTAGTTCTCGGAACAAAACAACAAAAACATAAAGTCCGGACCAGTGGCAGTTGTTGGGAACTCTCTGACTGAGCGCGTGTGCGCTATGAACCCGTCCCTTTATGTTTAATGCATGCGTTCTGGCGTGGGCATGTTTAATTATCCGAGGGCAACCGATGTTAGTTTCATTAGACAGTACTTTTGCGAGGCCCAGCACGCTACAGTAGTTTCGTTATGCAGTGTTTCACGTTCAGTGCTATGTGCGCATTCACGGCCAAATGAAAAGACAGTTAACGACTACTGCAGTCAGTTTCATTGTTGAGAAACCGAAAAATGTGGACTGTGCTCTCATTCCAACCGGTGAGGTTAATATGATTGCCTAGAGACTGTGAACATGGCTGCAGTTAAAAATATTGATCACAGACGTATTACCTAAGTGCTGCCCTAGAAATACAGGGTGTATCCGATTCGGTACGTCTATATTTCTGATGCTAACAAATACACTCCTGGAAATGGAAAAAAGAACACATTGACACCGGTGTGTCAGACCCACCATACTTGCTCCGGACACTGCGAGAGGGCTGTACAAGCAATGATCACACGCACGGCACAGTGGACACACCAGGAACCGCGGTGTTGGCCGTCGAATGGCGCTAGCTGCGCAGCATTTGTGCACCGCCGCCGTCAGTGTCAGCCAGTTTGCCGTGGCATACGGAGCTTCATCGCAGTCTTTAACACTGGTAGCATGCCGCGACAGCGTGGACGTGAACCGCATTTGCAGTTGACGGACTTTGAGCGAGGGCGTATAGTGGGCATGCGGGAGGCCGGGTGGACGTACCGCCGAATTGCTCAACACGTGGGGCGTGAGGTCTCCACAGTACATCGATGTTGTCGCCAGTGGTCGGCGGAAGGTGCACGTGCCCGTCGACCTGGGACCGGACCGCAGCGACGCACGGATGCACGCCAAGACCGTAGGATCCTACGCAGTGCCGTAGGGGACCGCACCGCCACTTCCCAGCAAATTAGGGACACTGTTGCTCCTGGGGTATCGGCGAGGACCATTCGCAACCGTCTCCATGAAGCTGGGCTACGGTCCCGCACACCGTTAGGCCGTCTTCCGCTCACGCCCCAACATCGTGCAGCCTGCCTCCAGTGGTGTCGCGACAGGCGTGAATGGAGGGACGAATGGAGACGTGTCCGTGTCGTCTTCAGCGATGAGAGTCGCTTCTGCCTTGGTGCCAATGATGGTCGTATGCGTGTTTGGCGCCGTGCAGGTGAGCGCCACAATCAGGACTGCATACGACCGAGGCACACAGGGCCAACACCCGGCATCATGGTGTGGGGAGCGATCTCCTACACTGGCCGTACACCACTGGTGATCGTCGAGGGGACACTGAATAGTGCACGGTACATCCAAACCGTCATCGAACCCATCGTTCTACCATTCCTAGACCGGCAAGGGAACTTGCTGTTCCAACAGGACAATGCACGTCCGCATGTATCCCGTGCCACCCAACGTGCTCTAGAAGGTGTAAGTCAACTACCCTGGCCAGCAAGATCTCCGGATCTGTCCCCCATTGAGCATGTTTGGGACTGGATGAAGCGTCGTCTCACGCGGTCTGCACGTCCAGCACGAACGCTGGTCCAACTGAGGCGCCAGGTGGAAATGGCATGGCAAGCCGTTCCACAGGACTACATCCAGCATCTCTACGATCGTCTCCATGGGAGAATAGCAGCCTGCATTGCTGCGAAAGGTGGATATACACTGTACTAGTGCCGACATTGTGCATGCTCTGTTGCCTGTGTCTATGTGCCTGTGGTTCTGTCAGTGTGATCATGTGATGTATCTGACCCCAGGAATGTGTCAATAAAGTTTCCCCTTCCTGGGACAATGAATTCACGGTGTTCTTATTTCAATTTCCAGGAGTGTAGATCTACAGTGCAATAGGACCTTTGATTTACAACAAAAATTTTTATTTATTATTTTATTTATCTTAGAATGGACCAGTGAAACTGCACAAAATACATTACATTTTGAAGAGTCCCACTCATTTTATACAACTTCATGGGGTTGTTCCGCACCCTATATTCTCACATTGTGACGGTTCCCCTCTCTATACAACTGGAATGTTGCCTCGTCGCTAAACACTAAGCGTGGAAGAAAACTGTCATCTTTCATCTTGTCAAGAACGAAATTATAGACCTCCACAGGCTGTTGTTTTCATCTTCTCGAAGAGCTTGCAGTTGCTGAATTTTGAATGGTTTCATACAGACGGACACCGGAGGCATGTCGAGCTGTCGAGCTACACCGTGAACTGATTTCAGCGGACTCCTTGTGAAACTATGGCGGATGTGTTCGACGTCTATGTCACTCGGGGATGGGCCGGTGATTTGCCATCACACAAAAACCCTGTTTCGAGGAATTCTTCATGCCATCGTCTAATACTCTGTGCTGCAGGAGGATCCACATCATTCCTAGTACAAAGTCACGCTGAACGGTTGATACTGACCCGCTCTGCGTAAAACGTAAAACAAATGTAAGTGGGCTGTTTCGGTTTTTTTATTGGTAACGCCACCTCTGTATAAAAAAATCACTGGCTGTGCTGTGTGCAGTCTGTGGCTGGTTTGCATTGTTGTCTGCCATTGTAGTGTTAGGCAGCTGGCTGTGAACGGCGCGTAGCGTTGCGCAGTTGGAGGTGAGCCGCCAGCAGTGGTGGATGTGGGGAGAGAGATGGCGGAGTTTTGTAATTTGTCATGAACTGCTACGTATATTATGACTACTAAGGTAAATACATTGTTTGTTCTCTATTAATATCTTTCATTTGCTAACTATCCCTATCAGTAGTTAGTGCCTTCCGTAGTTTGAATCTTTTATTTAGCTGGCAGTAGTGGCGCTCGCTGTATTGCAGTAGTTCGAGTAACGAAGATTTTTGTGAGGTAAGTGATTTCTGAAAGGTATAGTGTAATGTTAGTCAGGGCCATTCTTTTGTAGGGATTTTTGAAAGTCAGATTGCGTTGCGCTAAAAATATTGTATGTCAGTTTAAGCACAGTCTTCTATAATTGTTCAAAGGAGACGTTTCACACAAAACGTTTTCTGTTGTCCCAGCACAATTTTTACTGGAATTGAAGTGGGCGCACAGAGCTGCTACCTAGCGGGGACCATGTAAAATTCGAGAGTTTGCTCTTTCCAACAATACATTGTCCACGCACATTATACTTAATGTGTACAGTTACAAAAAAAAATTAGATTATGTACATTTTCTAGCAACAATATGCGATTTTCTATTTATATCGAACTGATCTATTTAGGTCGAACTTTTTTACGACAGGTTTCAATGCCAACATTAGTAAACGTTACATCACTGTGATTCTCTTCTCAAGAGCTATCAAAAGCTATTATAAAAAGTATACGGTTCTGTTTAAGAAAACGTACATACTTGAATATCTCTATTGATGCCAGCTCTAAAAACATTAACGAAACAACAAATACGTGCCCCTTGAGCTCTAACATTTGCCAAAAGCCGCGTTTCGATATTTGTAACAGTTCACGGAATAAGGGAACTTCGCCTTACGTGACTCACCCTGTGTGTGTGTGTGTGTGTGTGTGTGTGTGTGTGTGTGTGTGTGTGTGTGTGTTTCGACAGGATTTCATGCCCTAAGCTCTCTTCCTCCTTCCTTTTTCCAGGACAGAGGTTGATGACTTATTAGCTGTTCGTCGGTGAGAAATCAATAATTAAGCCAAGGAGAAGAAAAGAGGCAGCATAGCTAGAAGGAGTACGTATGGTTACACTTCAAAATGTTTGAAAGGTGTCAGAAGAGGTGGTTAGATTGGCCGTGAAAAACAGGAATACATCATATCATAGTATAGATGAGAGTGGTAACTCAAAGTTTGTGACGATGTACACTGGCTGACGAGGACAGTGACGCACTCAGTAAGGGAGGGGGGGGGGGGGCGGGGGGGGGGGGGAGTAGGGTCATGAAAGCTCATGGCTGAGAGTAATTTTATTTCAGTCGAATTAAATTTATAAAGAATACGGTAGTATTAACCCACTTATTAGTATGACTTTGCAACCCGTCTAGTCTGGACCAGGCTTTGATGCGATTGGGAGGAGTGTCACCAAGTCAATGTACCCCTCTTGACTGAAGGTAGCTCACAACTGTTGAAACTGGACCTTGATAGCATGGATACTGGTCCCACACTTTTCTATCAAGTACGGATCAGGGAATCTTCTTGTGCACAATGGTAACTCAACATCACGCAGCCAGTTCATAGAAACACGTAACATGTATGGACCAGCGTCACCCAGTTGAAAAATGGCACTAGAATACTGCCACCTTAGAGGTAATATTTGAGGACCTAGGATGTCTGCGATGTTTCTTGAGTTGCGAGAGTTGCCTCAGCCACAACTACTAGGTGTAACATGAGGCCCTACCAGATGGCTCTCCACATCATAACACCGATGTGGCTCTCCACAACATTTGAAGAATGGAACATCTCCCCAGGCCGCCACTATAATCGCTGGCAAAGGTCATACACGATACTGCAAAAATGCAATTCATCGCCGACTCATATTGGAAAAAATGCAATTCATCGCTGAACACAGTGCCAGGTCCTTCATCAAAGTCTATGCTTCCGGTCGCAGCACCACTCCAAATGCAGCAGTTTATGTTGTATTCAAGGCAGCCTAAATATACGACAATTATTCGCTAGTCCAGGTGATGCTAAGCTTCGATCAGTGGTGCAGGACGATGCAGAATGTTACACGGAGTCCTTATTTTCGGAAGGCAGACGCTGGTGTGAAGAGGTTTTAATGTGCCTGGTACATAGCATGGTGACCTTCACTGGTTGTGGTCAGATGAAATCGACTGGAGCCCTGATGACATTCAGTATTCTCACGTCCAACTTTGGGCCAGTATCACAACAAAATCGCCCACAAATCTGGATATTATACGACTGGACCAGCGTGAAAACTGGAGACCAACTATGAGGCCCCTTTCAAACAGTTTCTGGTGCTTTTAACACTGTCTTACACGAGTATACGACATCTCTCTGTCCTTCACAAAGACCACTCAACATCCGACACTGCTCACGCCCCTTATGTACCGTAACAAGTCTGGTGCGAACACTAAACACGTGCAACACTACTGCACTCTGGTGACCGTGCTACCCGTCAGACCACCACCATTTGCATAACAGTCGATGCTGTATACGTACACGACGTTACATTGATATCCAACCATCTCTTTCGAGTGCATCATTTTTTTCTCTCAGCCAGTGTATATGACGATCATCTGGCCTGTGGTCGTAGGAATTTAATTCGTTTTGATTTAAATGCCTATTGAGAGAGGAAAGATATGAGCGTTAAAGTCCGTGCCTGGGAACAATTAGCTTCTTTACTCTCCTAAAGGGAGATTCGATGAGGTGCTGTACTACCACATTCAAAAGCAACAAGCATAAAAACACTGGACTGTGTTCTGAAACTTCCTGTACTCACATCAAAGTTTTTGAATATTAAATGCGACTATCTTTAATCAACTATCTGTACATGCTACAGGGCGAAGTTACAATCAGTCAGTATATTCTCCTATTTTACAGAAGTCACAGAGAGTTTTCCACTACATACTGCTTTACTACCACTGCTTCAGAGGAGATGGTGGAAGATGACTGAGTATTTTACTCGTATTGCGTTTTTAGAAATAAATTTTCACTGTGCAGAAGGGTAGCTTTAGAACAACTTTCAGATATATTAAAAACTGGAAGCTTAAACGGGACCAAAGCTCGATGGCGAACTGTGAAGTGGACGCAGACAGATCACGGTAAACAACCTGGTAAAGCAGGGGATTAATCTTAGAGTGACTTCAGCTTCAGATTCAGCATAAAAAAGTCAGAATAAGCGTCTCTGACGTGATAGCATGGCCGTCGATGTTAGGGGCGCAACAGTAATTACACTACTGAAAGGCAGAAGAGAGAGTGAGTAGATAGAAGCTGACGTGATACCAGACGTGGTAGCTGACGTGATAAAAGAATGATTGTGATCCATATGAAGGTCGTACAGAATTCCGTATTAGAGTCAGAACTTGGAAGAGACTCGGAAGACTTGCTATCAAAACAATGGCCCTGGCATAAATAACATTCCTTCGGAATTTTTGAAATGGGAGAAATGGTAACCAAATGATTACTCAAGTTAGTGTGTAGAATCTGTGAGACAAGAGACATACCATTGGACTTTCAGGAGAGTAAACCCACACAGTCTCGAAGACATCAACGGCAGGTAAATGCGAGAACCATAGTTCATCAACACATCTCATACTTCTAAGGTAGTGACGAGTCTAATATAAGAAAGAATGGAAATAAAAACTGAGTTCGTTAGGCAAAAAATCAGTTTGGATTTACGAATGGTAAAGTTATGAAAAGTAGTTTTCACGTGTCCGGAAATGTCCCGCCTGGTTATTAAATAAGTTAGAAGATCCGACCACATTAGAATGTCGCGGTTCATGATACGCACAGAACGGTTACAATGAAATCTATACTTTCGTGGTCTGCAGCAACTCCTGGTAAGGGCAATGCTTCGAGCGCTCTTTCAGAACAACAACAGTCTCGGTTGTGAAATTATTCAAAGTCAGAGATGCGTTTCACCCTTTTGGGGCATCATCAGAGTGTCGCAAAAACAAGAAACAAATCGGTTAGCAACAAATGGAGGAAAAGGACATAGTCCTATCTCGCATGGCTACGCAGACAACGTGAGCTAAAAGTACTAAAACGGTACGTAAAAGTAGATGCATACGTGATCCATCCTTCATGAAACATCTAAACGATGAAGTGGGCCTAGCGAAAGGAGAGAAACAACCAAAATAACACTGAGAAAGTACAAGGAAAAATTTTTCAGGGTTATCGTATGTTACCTTGAGCACACCAACCGGTTCCGGTGTGGCAGTACAAGATAGAGCTTATAACACTTCTATCTGCTACTGCTGTACCATAACCTCAATGCTAGAAGCAGGTTGTGACATAAAACTATTTTGTAAAAGCAATTATGGTACAAAGCAACAGAGCAGTGTTACCCTCTGAGAGGAATTTTGTTATGTTGACCGTGTTGTACCTAACGGAGGTGGGTTATCGGAAATGAAAGTCAGAATTACGTAAATATTCGAACGGTAACAAACAAGATTTTTGCCTATCTGCACTGTTTAAGGTATAAAGAAAACGGTCGCCAGCCTAACTAGGCAAGAGAATGATTAACATTCTCGTTTAAGAAAGTAGGTACAAGTAACTATAACGGACAAACACAACCTAGACTTGGCCACACGCGAGTGCAATGAACTCTGCCACACACATATGTTTTAAGATTGAAGCTAACAACTGGAGCAGCACAAACTATTTGCAAAATTATAAGAGATACCGAAACACCCTATTACTTTCAGGCTTACATAAAGTGAATGGTCTTTATAACATTACTATTAATATGCACTTCTAATACACAAGATAGACAGACACTTAGCAAACATGAGTATATAACGTTTCTCAACTGCAGCTTTCTCACTTTTTCTACAGTGAAACACAATACTGACCAAATTGCAAGAAACTGACTCACCTTTTAGAATTTACTACAGACAACAATGTGATCATTTGCTTTATAAGCCTCAGTCTTAAGAACTTTTAATTTTGAAGTTAGCAACAGCACTTTAAATAGCAGTTTTAATAGGAAAATTATTTTCAGCAAATAACATTTACTTTAACTCACTCCTCACTCTCTTGCCACATGAACTTTAACTTTCGTTTTACTAAGTTCAAGAGGCATTAATTAGCAAAACTCTAGGCTTTAATTTCTTTTAGTAAGGACACTCGGATATCACTTTAGTTCAAACGGGGAGGAACCTGAGAGGTGTTATGATGAGGAGAAAAATCAAGGTAGGTACATAAATTCAGATATAAATTACCTTATATTTGAGCACATTAGCACATCCATTAAGCTGATCCTTCACTGTACATCCTTATAGTACTACGTTGCAATGATTGCGCAATGTGGTGGCAACTGCATGTTGGTAGGTGGAATTGCAGGCAGAATTGCTGGACTCTGTCATTTCTTGGTGGCGATGATAGATACAGATTCCAGAATAGTTCCAGCTATTTATCCATCCATCCGAGGCCTTGGAAAAAAGCAGGAAAAGCCTCTCTCTGAATCAGCACAATATGCATCTTTTACATGGCAGAGCACGGACTCGTAGCTCGTCCCCGACTGGTGGCTCGTCCCCGACTCGTAGCTCCTCTCCGACTGACTATCAGTTCCACCTTTTCTACATAGGCCAGCCACAATTTGAGCGCGCTACACAGTTCCGTTGCCGAGGGGAACCCCAACAACTTTTACATACAGAATAACTAAGAGCCCAAAGTGAGGATCAGCAGCTTACATAACAGCAACAAAATGCATTAAATAAAACAAAACATTTACACATATTGACATCTCTACAAAAAAATTATTCACACAAAATTACAATTATATACAGTAAGTTTTGTTCCCTCCACATGGGACAAAGCATTTATACTACAGATATACTGCATCGCATAGAATCATACCATGACTCGAAGTTTTTACAAAGAAAGGAGTATACAGTTTTGTGTTATCTATTCAAACAAACACATTTACAGAAGCACAGCAATGTAACATTAAATTAAACAAAAGCAAAATAAATCAGTACAGCATTAGAGCTATGGTGTTACAAGCTACGCTTACAAAACCGCACAATGTCTGTATTGGCGCACGAACACAAACGCTGGCATACAGGTGCCGCGTATAGTGCGACAGGAAGTACCTAGGGTCGTGATTTTGTAAGCGTGGCCCTATCTTGTGCTGCCACGTCGGAGTCGGCTGATGTGCTCAAGATAACATACAACAACGGTGGAAAATTTTTCCGCCACATATTTGTACTCTCTCGTTGTTATTCTGGTAGTTTCTCTCCTTTCTGTAGATCCACTTCATGGTTCAGATGTTTCATGACGGATGGGTTATATATCCAGTTATATTTGTATCTATTTTACATTATATTTGGTTTTATGACGGATGGGTCAATTTACGTAAGTTCTTACTACTTTTAGTTCACGTGGTCTGCGTAACCGTGCAAGAGATAGGACCATGCCGTTTGGCTCCATTTGTATATAACTGATTGGTTTCTTGTTTTTGTAGACTATCTGTTGACGCCCCAAAAGGGTGAAACGCATCACTGACTTTATGTAATTTCGCAACAGAGACTGTTTTTCTTCTGAAACACTTTCAAATCGGTTATTGTAACAGCCTGCCACGATGGAACGGAAAAAATTTCAAGTCTCGTCGTCAGACTGTCTTCTACGTGGAGGACGCCTTCTCCAAAGCTGGAAGCGCAGCTCCTCCGTGCGACACTACAGTTCACACTCCTAGCAACGGACGTACCAGTTTTCTCGCAGTAGTAGTCGTCGTCGACGTCGTTGTTGTTGCTGGACTAAAATGGTATGTGATGTCATATTAACAACCAGGACTGAGGAGAACGTCCTCTTCTCAGTTTCTAAGCGTACCGTGAATCGGGAGCTATGAAAGTAATCCGATCTTGAAATTTACTTTACATCCGAACGACACACTTCAGGACATGGGAATCATATTACATTTTTATCTACTAAGTCTCTTCTACAATCCCTAGAAGCATATAAAGGCATTCTGAACACTGTGTATTGACTATCTTTTTACCTATCTCTTTTTCTCCCTGTTTCATTCTTCTTGCTCTCTCTCTCTCTCTATGATTTAGTCCAGGCAGAGCGATCTTTGAACCACATTCAGACTATTTTTCTGCCGTTTCACTCTATAACAGCGTGTGAGAAAAATGAACACTTAAATCTTTTGGTGTGACCTACGATTTCTCTTATTTTATTACAATCATCATTTCTCCCTATGTATGCTGGCGCCAATGAAATATGTACGCATTCAGAGGAGTCTGTTGGTCACCGTAATTTCGTGAAAAGGTCTCGCCGCAACTCCGTGGTTTTATTGAATGGCATACACATTCGTCGATCGAATCCGTAACACTGACCCGCATTTCGAGATAATTCAAAACACGTTGCCCTTACCTGGACGTCTTGGATTTCTCCCGTCAGTTCTTTCTGATAACGATCTTACGCCGCACAGCAGCACTCCAGCAGAGGACCGACATGTGTAATGTAGGCTATCTCTGTAGTAGCCTTGAATCATACAATATTCTGCCAATAAAGCACACTCTTTTGTTCGACTTCCCACCTCGTTATATATGTGATCGTTCCAATTTAAGTTATTCGTAGTTCTGAGTCCAAGGTATTTAGCCGAATGACGACATTTAGATTTTTATCATTTTTGTATAGCAGAAATTAAACGTATTTTTTTACTGCTCACGTGGATGACTCTTCATTATTCAGAGTCAATTGCCACACCTTGTATCTTACAAATGGCTCTGAGCACTATGGGACTTAACATCTGAGGTCATCAGTCCCCTAGAACTTAGAACTACTTAACCAAACTAACCTAAGGACATCACACACATCCATGCCCGAGGCAGGATTCGAACCTGCGACCGTAGCAGTCTCGCGGTTCCGGACCGAAGCGCCTAAAATCGCTCGGTCACCGCGGCCGGCTGTACCATACAGATAACGTGTTTAAATGTAATTGGCTTCGATCTTCTAATGACTTTACTAGACAGTAAATGACAGCATCATCTGCAAAAAGTCTTAGACGGCTGCTCATGTTGTTTCCAAATCGTACATGTAGATTAGGAATAGCAATAGGCGTACAATACTTCCTTGGGGAACGCCAGAGATCACATTTGTCTTAATCACTGCCTGACGGGAGTTTATGGATCAAGCCACACAAGTGAAACGATACTTCATAGGCACGAAATTTGATTAGAAGTGTCTTGTGAAGAATGGTGTCAAAAGCTTTCTGGAATTATAGAAACATAGAATTAATTTGACATCGCCTGCCGATAACACTCACTACTTTGAGGGAAAAAAGAGCCATTTGAGTTTCTCAAGAACGATATTTTCCGAATCCGTGCTGATTATGTGTCGAGATAACTCATAATGTTCAAACACACTATACGTTCTAAGATTCTACAACAAAACGCTGTCAGCGATACGGGTCTGTAATTGTCTGCTCTCGTTCCCTTTTTTGAGTATTGATATGCCTGTGTAACTTTTCCATAGTTACGGATCTTTGAGCCAGCGCTTTTATATAATTGCTAAATCTGCGGCTATTGTATCAGTATACTCTGAAAGGAAGCTAACTTGTATATTATCTCCGCCGGAAGACTTGCCTTTATTAAGTGATTTAAACTGCTTCGGTACGCCGAGGATATCTACTACTAATCTGCCCCTGTTGCGAGCATTTCGTGGTTTGGATTCTGCTGTTATCTGTGCACTGACATCTGTGACACGACCATTGCTTGTGTATTGCCGCTCCCGTATCTTATATATGACAAGAATGTATTTGGATACTCTGCCAGATTTCCAATCTGAGTTTCGTTGTGCAATCTGTTAAAAGCATCTTGCTTGACGTCAACGCTAAGTTACGAGATTCAGTGAAACATCGGTATTCTTGGAGATATTGTTATCTTTTAAGTTTGTGGTTGTTTTTTCGTTTCTTCTGCTAGAGAGTTCTGACCTGTTTTGTGTACCATGGGAGATCTTCCGTTAATATATTCGGTATAAATCCCTGAGTTGCCTCCTACATTATGTCTCTGAATTGAAGCCACATCTGGTCTTCACCTACATACTTTGGAAGGACACAGCCTCTTAAGAAGGCGTCAAGCGAATTTTTATCTCCATTCTTAAATCGCTACGTTAAACTTTGTCGAATGCTCTCTGTATGCCAATGTATACAGTAGATAATAAACGAGAGAAAACATAGTGTTGCATGAAGTATCCTCCACCCCATAGCTGGCTTGTGGTGTACAGATGATAAAGATGATCTCTAGACTTATGACAAGTGAGGAATGGAGAGTTCCGTGGAGCATCCTGTTCGTTTAGGGACCGTTGTATTCCAAAGCCGTGCTCACACGGGACGAGGCGTATACTCGGACGGGAAACACGGCGCCGGGAAATACAGTCTTCTGAGAGACGCCGCCCGCTTCACACGGGACGTGCTGGTTAATGCGATTTGTGAATGTAGCGCTAGCGCTCTCAGACAGTCGATGTCGGCTTTATCTGGCTCGCTAACCACACAGTTTTGTTTACGTAACTGGGCGCCCGTCAAATGCCTACGTTAGTCTATAAATTCCACGCTATGTCCCTTGCCCCCATACTAGTGACTCTGTTCTGTCTGCAATATACGCAAACAAAAACTTTAATATCCATGAATGTGTTATGAGGCAATAAGAGAAGTTGAATGGCCAGTCAGTATGAGCATCAACTTGCAAGACTTCATGAAATTGCTCGAACTCACTAGACCTGAGAGAGAGTGCGCATATATACACGTAACATCGAATATTACAGAAAATTTCTGTTGATTTAACATGAATGGCGTAGAACCTTTCAATTCAGTTGAGAAGACAAGTGGATGTAGCAAGATGCAAACCTGCTGCACACCTCCATCAGCTCAAATTGTTCAAATGGGACTTAAAATCTGAGGTCATCAGTCCCCTAGACTTGGAACCACTCAAAACTAACCAACCTAAGGACATCACACAAATACGTGCCCAAGGCAGGATTCGATCCTGCGACCGTAGCAACAGCGCGGTTCCGGACTGAAGCGCCTAGAACCGCTCGGCCACAGCGGCCGGCTCCCTCAACTTTACTACGTTGAACCACCGTGACAATCGAGATTGTATTTTATATTGCCATCTTCTGATGGCTTGTCTTTGATATGATGTGAACTAACACTCTATTAAAACAAACCATACCAAGAACGATGTGTTTTTGGTGAATATTCAACGTGCCATTGCCATAAAACGACTTATTTTGATAACAAGCAACTTAAAACAAGAAAATAAACAAATATGAATATTCTTTAACCACAAATATGACGTTTCCCGTCATTTTTGTGCTGCGAATAATACCCATAATGACGCGTTTTCGCCGGCTGCGGTGGCCGTGCGGTTCTAGGCACTACAGTCCGGAACCGCGGGACTGCTACGGTCGCAGGTTCGAATCCTGCCTCGGGCATGGATGTGTGTGATGTCCTTAGGTTAGTTAGGTTTAAGTAGTTCTACGTTCTAGGGGACTGATGACCTAAGCTGTTAAGTCCCATAGTGCTCAGAGCCATTTTTTGACGCGTTTTCGACGGATGCTCAATGAACTACGCTTAGAAACAGCACATATTCATAGTAAATTTTGAAAACATTTCTCGTGGAACATTTCATTTGACGTTCGTGGATTCACAATACCTGCTTCGTTCACCGCCACCGCCTGCCATGGTTGTATAATATGGTCTGAGGATGGTCACATTTTTACGGAAACTGTTTACAACTGCCAATAAATATTTTATTGCTGCCGTGACTGTTTTAAATTCAATTTTAAAGCACATTCTGTCCCGGAAATGTTGCGAAAAAAATTCGATGGGTTGTAAACGTGTCTTGAGGATGAAATAGAGGACAGAAACCCTGCACAACATTACAGAGAGACGAAGTTACACGCACTGGGGCCTGCCACTAGGCATTCCCTTCGTCAGGAAACGTCAACTTGTACGTTGATGGCCACCCTTTCTGGCCGCACGGTTAAAGGTGCCATGTCACTGTGTGCGCGGCCCCTTCCGCCGGAAGTTCGAGTCCTCCCTCGGGCATGGGTGTGTGTGTTGTTCTTAGCATAGGTTTGTTTAATCTAGTTTACGTAGTGTGTAAATCTAGGAACCGATTACCTCTGCAGTTTGGTCCCTTAAGAACTCACACATATTTGAACACATTCTTTTCTTTTTGTTTTGTACGCTAACGGACCGTAAATGGGACGTCTCGTAGTGCTGTTTGTTACCATCGGTCGCAAGTTCTGTCTAGGTCGAGAGTGGAGAAGATGGAGATAGCTGCTGCGTAGAAAGGCCTTATGTCCTATGAATGCAATGCACTGTTGCTTCTGTGGCTGACGGTATCGGAAATATGTTTCCAACCGCACGTTATTTTTCTCCTAGAACTGTCTAAAATCTCCAGTGTTTTTCGGTATGCTAGCGAGAAACAAACTTCAGATGGAAACGGTGTCCGATTCCATCATCCACCACGGCATCAGAGCATCGTATTCATGGGTGACAAGGTCTGTCTTCGTAGCAGGTAGCTCCACTGGCAGTCGTGGCAATCAGTCGTGATCATGGACCGTTAGCGTACAAAGTAACCTTTGTTACCGGAGAGGATGCCTACTGACAGAATGCCAGTGGTGGTTCTTGCAGGAAGCTAGTGCAAGTAGTTTACTAGTTATCGTACTGTGAACAGAGGAAACATCAACAGCTGTTTCTCTCATCCTATTGCTAAGACGCTAGACGACGATGTTATGTTTGTTTATATTGTGTTGTGTGTGTACTGCGATTACCTTGCGACTATTGTGTGATAGGAGGACGTGGTTCGAAGTCGGTATTTCCGTGTATCGTGTACGCCGTCACTATGAGAGGTGTAATGAAATGGTGTAATATTACTGCTTACCCTGCGTTCTCTGCTGAAATGCTAGAACGTGTGCAGCAGTCGCTGCATGGCAGACTGCAAGCTTTTATTGACGCTTGTGGTGGTCATTTTGAGAACAGGCTTTAAAGGCGCTTTGATTCTTTTCGTGTCAGGCCCTACAGAGGTAGTGCATTCACCTTTCTTTGTCTTTCGTTTGACCTAGGCAATGTCCCATCTAACAACACGACACCTGCGGTGACCTTTAAACATCTTTGTAGGGCTGCACATACGTACCCACATGACAATCACATTTTTTTGCGCTGCAGCATGGAACAAACAACTGCCGATTTTACACTATTCACACGACGGTATCTTGTAAACTATTTGCGCTAGAGTAGTGTAACAGCCGGCCGAAGTGGCCGTGCGGTTAAAGGCGCTGCAGCCTGGAACCGCAAGACCGCTACGGTCGCAGGTTCGAATCCTGCCTCGGGCATGGATGTTTGTGGTGTCCTTAGGTTAGTTAGGTTTAACTAGTTCTAAGTTCTAGGGGACTAATGACCTCAGCAGTTGAGTCCCATAGTGCTCAGAGCCATTTGAACCATTTAGTAGTGTAACAAACACCACTGACGTTCTAATTTAGTCTATTTTGATCGTGGTACTGTCAATTGACACTGTTCCTTTGTAATATTAGTACCTTTTTCTAAATAAATACACATTTGAAACTCCTAATACTCTGTGTATGGGCTGCATAGTTTGACGCCTCCTATTGCTGCCTACTGGCACTTCCACGATTAACGAAAGTGTAATATACTTCTTCTACGCCCACCCAGTATTCTTCACCTCGACAAGATACTTGAAAGCGAGGCGATACATCACTATCTGTTATTGCAGTCAGTACTTGATAATGGCAGCTCCTTGCGCTAATTTGAGTCTATGATCGGGCTTACAGGGGTTACACAAAACTTTTAAAGTCTCTTTCGTTGATAAGTTTAGATTCATATTAATGGTATCGGCTAGTTGCGTTGTTTAGTGATTGCCACAAAAGATGCTCATTAACAGTTACTTGACGACCGATTCGTATTTCAAAATGAATTGATGTTTTTGATTAGCGTAGCACATGTACACCGAATTAATTCCTTCAAAAGACATCAGTGTTCATTTAACACTCATCGATGCTTTATCCGTTGAAAATTATTCCCTTTAATGTTAATGTAGAATGTGTGAGTGAATTCCTAAGGGACCAAACTGCTAACGTCATCGGTCCCTAGACTTACACCCTACTTAAACTAACTTAATGCTAAGAACAACACACACACCCAAGCCCGAGGAAGGACTCGAACCTGCGGCGGGAGGGGCCGGGCAATCCGTGATATGGCGCCTCAAACCACGCGGTGGAATAAATATTATTATTATTATTGCCCAGAAAGAATCCATTACACGATTCACTACTTGTGATACTCCGTACGAAATCGTAGGACACCATAGTTTTTCCTTAGCTCAGTTGTTATAAACACTGTTTTTTTCATATGGTTCACTACTAAGAAAGATCACACATTATTTCAATAATAAATGTCCAAACAGGGTCTATAGTCGAAAGTCAGGCTGCGACGCGAGTTCTTAAATTGAAATTAATGACATCGATGTTTTTCCGACTGAGATGTTCGCTGTATGTTAAGGAACAGAAATTTATTTTTAACTAGCCCGACTTCCAATAAAGTTACCTATTTCATGAAGTGGCGCATGAACCTAAGAGATGCCAATACTAAGGACTCAAACGCTAGAAGCTCGGACACTAAAATCTCAAACAAAAAGACTCCAAGATGCCAATAAACTCCAATACGTTTAAGACTCCTAGACGCTAAAGAATGGGTTTATATAGTACTTGTGAAACAAAAGGGACGTTCGTTACAATAAAACCCCTTGTAATTTTACGTAGAATGCTCTATGTCATTGGCATTTGTTATCCTCTTATTTAATTTTCTGTATTTTCAAACGGGAATTCATGATTTTATGTGAAGCATGAAAGTTGTTCAGGGCCAGTTCGAAAAATTTTAGTTTAAAAAAAGACCAGATATGTAACTAGCGGTTAAAGTAGGCGGGATGGTGCCTACATTTACAGACTGCGAAATCCGTACATCAATGGCGCCTTCCATTATTGAAATATTTGCGGTGCTAGTTTCATGTGATTCACCCCAGTACACATGGAGTATAAGTTACAGTGGAAAACCACACACTAAATATGGGCTTCAACTAAAAATGACGGATAAAATTATAGCGACCCGCAAGTTCTGCTTGTGAGGCAGAGAGCGTTCTTGCCTCTTATTGGTTGAAACTCTCGTAGGCGTTCTCAAAATATCATAGAACTTATTTTGTGTCAAATGCGAGGCAATGGCTCCTCGATGTGGAATAACAGAAAATATCGCTCTTGTGAAGCACAGCTAGCTCTTTACTCACACGAAGTGTTGAATGCTATTGGCAAGGGATTTCAAGTTTATTCAGTATTTCCAGATTTCCAAAAGGCTTTCGACACTGTACCATATAAGCTGCTTGTAGTGAAATTGCGGGCTTATGGTATACCGGCTCAGTCATGTGACCAGATTCGTGATTTCCTATTAGACTAGCCTTAGATGGTTGTAATTATCAGAAAGTCATTGACTAGAGCAGAAGCGACTTCTAACGTTCCCAAAGGTAGTGTTAAAGGTCCCCTGCTGCCCCTTATCTATATAAACGGTTTAGGAGACAATCTGAGCGGTCGTCTTAAGTTGTTTGCAGATGATGCTATGGTTTGTGGATTAGTAAAGTCATCAGAAGATCAAAACAAATTGCAAAACGATTTAGAAAAGATACTGAATGGTGCGAAAATTGGCAATTGGCCCCAAATAATGAACAGTGTGAGGTCATCTATATGAGTGCTAAAATAAATCCGTTAAAGTTCGGTTACACAATAAATTAGTCAAATCTAAAGGCCGTAAATTCAACCAAACACCTAGAAATTACCATTAAGAAAAGCTTAAATTGGAAAGAACTAACAGAAAACGTTGTCGAAGAGGCAAACCAAAGACTGATTTTTATTGGCAGAGCAGTTAGAAAATCTAACAGATCTACTAAATAGACTGCTTGCACTACGCTTGTCCGTCCCTTTTGGATGATGATGATGATGATGTTTGGTTTGTAGGGCGCTCAACAGCGCGGTTATCAGCGCTCGTACAAATTCCCAACCATTGCTCAGTCGAAACTCGCCACATTCATGAATGATGATGAAATGATGAGGACAACACAAACACCCAGTCATCTCGAGGCAGGTGAAAATCCCGGCGGGGTCCGGGACCCCGTGAGCTCGGGAAGCGAGAACGCGACAGCGAGACCACGAGCTGCGGACACCTCTTTTGGAGAACTGCTTGGTCGTGTGGGGTCATTACAAGGACTGACGGAGCACATCGAGAAAGTTCAAAGAAGAGCAGCTCGTTTTGTATTATCGGTAAATAGGGAAGAGTGTGTCACTGACATAATAAAGGATTTGCGATGGACATCATTTAAACGAAGGTGTTTTTCTGCTCACGAAATTTCAATCGCCAACTTTGTCCTCCGAATACGAAAATATTTTGCTGACGCCAACCTACATAGCGCGAAACGATCATCATAATAAGGGAAATCAGAGCTCGCACGGAAAGGTATTAGGTGTTCGTTTTTGCCTCGCGCTGTTCAAGACTGGAATAACAGAGAGTTACTATGATGGTGGTTCAATACCCGGCAGGGTAGCCGAGAGCGCTAACTCGCTGCTTCCTGGACTCGGGCAGGCCCCAGATCGAATCCGCCCCGTGGATTAACGACGACGGCCGGTGTGCCGGCCGGCCTGGATGTTGTTTATAGGCGGTTTTCCACATCCTACTAGGTGAATAACGGGCTGGTCCCCACGTCCCACCTCAATTACACGTCTCGCAGACATTTGAAATACATTCAGTATTCATCCATACTCCGCAAACCACCTGACGGTGTGTGGCGGAGGGTACCTTGAGTACCTCTATCGGTTCTCCCTTCTATTCCAGTCTCTTATTGTTCGTGGAAAGAAGGATTGTCGGTATGCCTCTGTGTGGGCTCTAATCTCTTTGATTTTATCCTCATGGACTCCTCGCGAGATATACGTAGGAGGGAGCAATATACTGCTTGACTCTTCGGTGAAGGTATGTTCTCGAAACTTCAACAAAAGCCCGTACCGAGGCACTGAGCGTCTCTCCTGCAGAGTCTTCCACTGACGTTTATCTATCATCTCCGTAACGCTTTCGCGATTACTAAATGATCCTGTAACAAAGCGCGCTGCTCTCCCTTGGATCTTCTCTATTTCTTCTATCAACCCTATCTGGTACGGATCCCACACTGCTGATCAGTATTCCAGCAGTGGGCGAACAAGCGTCCTGTATCCTACTTCCTTTGTTTTCGGATTGCATTTCCCTAGGATTCTTCCAATGAATCTCAGTCTGGCATCTGCTTTACCGACGATCACATTATATGATCATTTCATTTTAAATCACTCCAAATGCGTACTCCCAGATAATTTATGGAATTAACTGCTTCCAGTTGCTGACCTGCTATATTGTAGCTAAATGATAAGGGATCTTTCTTTCTATGTATTCGCAGCACATTACACTTGTCTACATTGAGATTCAATTGCCATTCCCTGCACCATGCGTCAATTCGCTGCATATCCTCCTGCATTTCAGTTCAATTTTCCATTGTTGCAACCTCTCGATATACGACAGCATCATCCGCAAAAAGCCTCAGTGAACTTCCGATGTCATCCACAAGATCATTTATGTGTATTGTGAATAGCAACGGTCCTACGACATTCCCCTGCGGCACACCTGAAATCACTCTTACTTCGGAAGACTTCTCTCCATTGAGAATGACATGCTGCGTTCTGTTATCTAGGAACTCTTTAATCCAATCACACAATTGGTCTGATAGTCCATATGCTCTTACTTTGTTCATTAAACGACTGTGGGGAACTGTATCGAACGCCTTGCGGAAGTCAAGAAACACGGCATCTACCTGTGAACCCGTGTCTATGGCCCTCTGAGTCTGGTGGACGAATAGCGCGAGCTTGGTTTCACACGATCGTCTTTCTCGAAACCCATGCTGATTCCTACAGAGTAGATTTTTAGTCTCTAGAAAAGTCATTATACTCGAACATAATACGTGTTTCAAAATTCTACAACTGAGCGACGTTAGAGATACATTAGATGTTGTTACACTAGATGCAGACAGCTGGGGTACACTACTCCCGTCGCGGGGGGTATGGGGTTGTGGCAGGAAGGCCATCCGGCCACCCCTTAAATTAACCATGCCGATTCCATACTTAACCCTGCCGACCTAGCGCACAATGCGGGATACAGGCGGCAGCAAAAGAAAGAAAAGAAAGTATGAAAGCTTTCACGACCGGATGACATATCTTCTGGTAAACCTTCCGGGATGTAAGGTCGTGGTCCATGAAACTCTTCAGCTCCTAACGTTTCGTCCAGAGCTGCGCTGGACATCTTCAGAGAGGTGTTTCTCCTCCGGTGAGTCTTGCCGACTGACGGGTCGGACGTCTGAGAGCGACTTATGTATCGTAAAAGTGGGCGTGACCAGAGTTACACGTGATATGCAGAGATAACCTTTGTCAGAGATAAAACTTAACTATCGATCGTAATCTCGTCACGGATAAAACTGTCTAGCAATTCCGTAGTGCTACTGTCCAAATATCACTAAGTTTCATGGTCTCTGTAGCAGAACACGCTTTTCAGCCAGGAAATCGTCAAGTGAAGTTTTCCGAAACAAAAACAAAATTATCTACGACGACGAACAATTACCCACGGCTTTGTAGAGAAGCAATTGAAATATATAAACATAGGGATAATTTTAATCGGAAAGAAGAGACCATGAAACTTAGTGATATTTGGACAGTAGCACTACGGAATTGCTAGACAGTTTTATCCGTGACGAGATTGCGATCGATAGTTAAGTTTTATCTCTGACAAAGGTTATCTCTGCATATCACGTGTAACTCTGGTCACGCCCAGTTTCTACGCTACATAAGTCGCTCTCAGACGTCCGACCCGTCAGTCGGCAAGACTCACCGGAGGAGAAACACCTCTCTGAAGATGTCCAGTGCAGCTCTGGACGAAACGTTAGGAGCTGAAGAGTTTCATGGACCACGACCTTACATCCCGGAAGGTTTACCAGAAGAAAGAAAAGAAAGACTGTGAATGTGATTCGATGAACCCTCTGTCAGGCACTTAAATGTAATTTGCAGAGTATCCATGTAGATGTACCCCAGGAAGCTCGTATAGCTCAGCGTCAACGTTAGCTAACTCGCCCCGTGTGAGGGCGGCTTACGCACGTCTCTTCCAGCGCGCTGCAGTGGGCTGGCCACCGCTGCTGTCGCAGCGCGGCTGGTTCCTAGCCGGGTGACTGGCGCGGGCGGGCCGGTGCGAGCGCGCGGCTGTTTGTGGCGCGACCGCCGGGTTCATTTAGCGGCAATAATGCGCTGCGACCATATGTCACCAAACACGGAATCGATACGACGAAACATGGCACCGCGGTTTAATAGTCCGTCCCGGCCCCGCGCGGGCCCGTGTACGCGGCGGCGCACGTGCGTGCACGCACAGCAGCCGTGTGCGTCAGCAGGATACGCGGTCGCTGTCCGCCCTCATTTTCATACAAATGCCCGTCGCAGATTGGATTCTGCGGTCGCGCAACATATTTCTCCCGCCGGCCGGCGGTCCGGGCCGCGTGTGTTTGCGGAAATCTGTGACCCCGCTATCGCTACCGCTTTATAACGCTCGAAGACTGCGCAGCCGGGTGGCGACTCTCGCCCACTCAGGTCTTCACTGTCCCGCGCGTGACGTCGCTACTCACCTGGAAAGAACCCGCAGCTTGTCAACGGGAAAAAGCAGTTGCACCAAACGGATTGTGTACAAAGTGTATGTTCGTCGATCTCCTCGTTTACATTCATTGTTAAAATGTTAACCTACATTTCCAACTACATGTACATGATTACTATACAATTAACATTTAACCTTTACCAGCTCAGTGGTTCCATTTGGATCCATTACAGCTTTTAGACATTTCTGCAATATCCACGAAAGCCCACTGGTTCCGCATGGCACCACTGTCTTGCATTGTGTAACCTAAAAAAGCCAGCATCAACAAGATCATGAGTATACAGGAGCCGGCCGTGGTGGCCGTGCGGTTCTACGCGCTGCAGTCCAGAACCGCGGGACTGCTACGGTCGCAGGTTCGAATCCTGCCTCGGGCATGGATGTGTGCGATGTCCTTAAGTTAGTTAGGTTTAAGTAGTTCTAAGTTCTAGGGGACTGATGACCTAAGACGTTAAGTCCCATAGTGCTCAGAGCCATTTTTGAGTATACAGGACATTTCATCCATCTTGTAATCAAATGAATACACGTAGTTCTTACAGCAAGAGTTCTGCTAATTTGTAAATTATTTTTAGGCAACTTTTTTATTTATTTTTTTATTTTGACATTTATTTAATTGGAGTGTACTAAATGCTAAATGGGAGATACGATACTGCGTGAAGATTTTGACAGAGCACTGAAAGACCTGATTCGAAACAAGGCCCCGGGAGTAGACAACATTCCATTAGAACTACTGACGGCCTTAAGAGAGCCAGTCCTGACAAAACTCTACCATCTGGTGAGCAAGATGTATGAGACAGGCAAAATACCCTCCGACTTCAAGAAGAATATAATAATTCTAATCCCAAAGAAGGCAGGTGTTGACAGATGTGAAAATTACCGACCCGTCAGTTTAATAAGTTACAGCTGCAAAATACTAACGCCAATTCTTTATAGACGAATGGAAAAGTGGTAGAAATAGCGCTCGTGGAAGATCAGTTTGGATTCCATAGAAATTTTGGAACTCGTGAGGCAATACTGACTCTACGACTTATTTTAGAAGAAAGATTAAGGGAAGGCAAACCTACGTTTCTAGCATTTGTAGAATTAGAGAAAGCTTTTGACAATGTTGACTGGAATACTCTTTTTCAAATTCTGAAGGTGGCAGGGGTCAAATTCAGGGAGCGAAAGGTTATTTACAATTTGTACAGAAACCAGATGGCAGTTATAAGAGTCGCGGGGCACGAAAGGGAAGCAGGGAGTGAGACAGGGTTGTAGCCTCTCCCCGATGCTATTCAATCTGTATATTGAGCAAGCAGTGAAGGAGACAATAGAAAAATTCGGAGTAGGTATTAAAATCCATGGGGAGGAAATAAAAACTTTGAGGTTTGCCGATGACGTTGTAATTCTGTCAGAGACACCTTGAAGGGAGGATATAAGATGAACATCAACAAAAGCAAAACGAGGATAATGGAATGTTGTCGAATTAAGTCGGGTGATGCAGAGGGAATTAGATTAGGAAACGAGACACTTAACGTAGTAAAGGAGTTTTGCTATTTCGGGAGCAAAATAACTGATGATGGTCGAAGTAGAGAGGATAAAAAATGTAGACTGGCAATGGCAAGGAAAGCGTTTCTGAAGAAGAGAAATTGGTTAACATCGAGTATAGATTTAAGTGTCAGGAAGTCGTTCCTGAAAGTATTTGTATGGAGTGTAACCATGTATGAAAGTGAAACATGGACGATAACTAGTTTGGACAAGAAGAGAATAGAAGCTTTCGAAATGTGGTGCTACAGAAGAATGCTGAAGATTAGATGGGTAGATCACATAGCTAATGAGAAGGTATTGAATAGAAATGGGTAGAAGAGGAGTTTGTGGCACAACTTGACAAGAAGAAGACACCGGTTGGTCGGACACCTTCTGAGGCATCAAGGCATCACAAATTTAGCATTTGAGGGCAGCGTGGAGGGTAAAAATCGTAGAGGGAGACCAAGAGATGAATACAGTAAGCAGATTCAGAAGGATGTAGGTTGCAGTAAGTACTGGGAGATGAAGAAGCTTGCACAGGATAGAGTAGCATGGAGAGCTGCATCAAACCAGTCTCAGGACTGAAGACAATAACAACAACAAATGCTATTTTAAAAACCGTACTTTTACAGAGAATGACATGTATTACTTTCAGTATGAGTAGCCTTTAAAAAACGGGCATTCAGTGGGAACTTTAGTATCTAGCGGTATGTCCACAACTGACGTCATGTACGAAAACATTACTGTGTAAATAGACCAACATTATTTTGCTTTGCAAATGTCTAAATTATCAATAGAAAAGATTATGAAGATTCTGATGAATCGTTATGTCTCTTATAGGGAATTCAGATGATGAGGGGATTGAAAATAATGTGGGAAGAGCATGAAGAATAACTGAAGACTTAGACGTTGTGAGGGAACAACCGAGTACTGCTTTGCCTGTTGAACTTGTGCAATCTCCAAGGATGCGTGCTCCACATCCTCCACCTCTCGATCAAATTGTACACTTTCACACTTTCATGTGCGTAAGAATAACAAAGATCCAGATTGTGCATACGCACTAAATGTGCAAAATTTGACGTGTAGTTGTGTCTCCCTCATAAAAACAACTGTTTTCTAAAAGTTCATACTAAGTGAACATTGTAATTTCCTTCCAGTGGCGTCCATTGTTTGAATTGGTTATTATTGTTTTTCCTTATTAGTGAATAAAAAGTATTAAAGTACTTGTTCCAAGCTTTTAAAATTATGCTATGTATATTCTTGACTGTACTCAGATTCCTGACCCGTATTCCCATTAGGTTCAGATGGACCCAATAAAAAATTGCCCTAACTAAAAAATTTAAATCATGTCTAATCTGTTGCTAGAAGAATTAACAAGCCAAAAACTGTTATTAATTTTTTTTCTAACGCAACATAAATTTGGGCTGGAAAGAGTTAAGTGTTAATCAATGGAATCACGGAAACAATTTATACCACTTTTTGAAATTGGACGATAAATTTGTGCCTCACTACCATCAGAGCAAAACGATGTAAATGAAATATGTCCTCGAGTATCTCACACACTACGACTTGCGTAATCACCTCTATTACGTCCGACCTCCAATGTGATTAATCTGGCAGCCAGGTTATGGCGTTTAGGAGAAGCTTTCTGCTGAGCATCTAGTAATACTAGACGATAAGAGATAGAGAGAAATTGACAAATCTCTACAAAGAGATTCCAAAATTCAATGGGCAGTACAGATGGGAAGCATTTTAGTATTAAGTGTCCTACTAACAGTGGAAATATGCATTTACAAAACCAATTTTCTATTATTTTGTAACTCGTCGCAGATAACAACTGTAGATTTACTTCAATCGACGATGGTGGATATGGGATAGAAACAGAAAAATGCACTTTTCCGGATTTCACTCTCTTAGAGTCTATTGAAAACTGTGGAAGGTTTTGCCATTACTTGCTAGCTTTCCAGGCAGTGCAGCTGACATGCCTTTTGTATTACTTGGTGATGTCGGCTAACCGCTGAAAGTACATCTTCTGAAACTGTTTTCTAAGCCACAGCTTTCAGATGAGGAGAAAATATACAATTGTCGTCTTTCAAGACCAAGCAGGACTGTCGAAAGTGCATTTAGTATTACGACTCCTTATGGAGGATATTGATAAAAGCCATAGTAACCACTGCTGATAAAGCTGAGAAGACAGAGAAGTGCATCTGTTTACTACACAACACACACGTTGGTTGAGAAGGAGGTTTACCAACATTAGCAATGCAGACGGCTTTCAAGGAACGCAGTAAGGAAAACCACGTCTCGAAAAGCCATAGAGTGTTCAGTCAATCAACGCGTGCCTCGCAAGATGTGAGGGAAGCACTCAAGTGTTATTTCAGTGGTCCGAAAGCTTATTTTCATTGGAAAACCAGTGTGTTAATATCCAGACTTAATTTTCATTATTGTTAACAGTTTCCAATTACCTGAGAAGATTCTATTGAGCTTGAGGTATGAATTGGAATATAGCTATTTTAAATGTGCTGTTGTATGTAATAAAGGATAAATAAACACCAACACAAAAAGAAACGAACGAAAAACCACACACCAGGAAGTAATTCTCAGAATGGGACGGAAATCAGATGATGTGATGTACATGAACAGACAAAGAAATTATGACCATTTCAGGAAAACTGGTTTATTTATTCAAGAGTAAGAGCTTCACAAACAGAGAAAGTCAATAGCGCGTTAGCCCACTGTGGACCGTCTGCAAGCAATTATTCGGCTTGGCCCTGATAGAAATGTTGGATATCCTTATGAAGAATATGGTACCAATTTCCGTCCAAATGGAGCGTGAGATCGTCAAAATCCCGACTTGATTGAACGGTCCTGGTCATAATGCCCAAACATTATCAATTGTGGAGAGACCCGGCGACCTTGCTGGTCAAGCTAGGATTTGGCAAGCACGAAGACGAGCAGTAGAAATCTCGTCGTGTGCAGGTGAGCGTTATCAAACTGAAATGTAAGCCCAAGATGGATTGCCATGATGGGCAACAGAACGGCGCGTAGAATATCGTCGACATATCGCTTTGCTGTAAAGGTGCTGCAGATCCCAATCAAAGGGAGCCTGCTGTGGAATGAAGTGGTGCTTCACACTCTCACCCTTCGCTGCCGGGCCGTATAGTGGGTGACAGGCTGGTATCTCACCTCTGTACAGGACGTCTCCAGACATGTCTTCACTGTTCATCGGGGTCAGTTCGAAGTGAGATACATCCCTTAACTCGTAAAATCCATGTAGCACAGCAATACGTAGATATTCTGCGCTCCGTTTTGTTGCCCTTCATGGCAATCCATCCTACGCTTTCATTTCAGCAAAGTAACACCTTCCCAGACGGCGAGAGTTCTACTGCTTGTCTTCGTCCTTGCCAAACCGTAGCTTGACCAGCAAGGTCGCCTGGTCTTTCCCCAATTGATAATGTTTGGGCATTATGACCAGGACCCTCCAATCAAGTCGGGATTTTGACGATCTGCCAGTGGGACAGAATGAGGCACGATAACCTTCAGGAGGACATCCAACAACGCTATCAATCAATGCCTAGCCGAATAACTGCTTCCATGAGGGCCACAGCTGGACCAACGCGTCATTGGCTTGCTCAGTTTCTGTAGCTTTTTCTCCGGAGTGTATCAACAAATTGTTCTGAAATTGTAATCATTTGTTTGTCTGTACATGTGCATTACACGTACCAATTTCTGTCCCAATCGGATTATTCCTTCGTGGTGCATCGTTTTTTGTCTTAGCGTGTACATACCTAGTTGCAGAGGGCAGGTTTGAGATCATGATTGTGGTACCACAGGTCTCGCTGATCCCAAATTGCTCAGTTACTTCGAACTAGCTCTATTCCAGCACTTTTATTCATTTTCACGAGTAAATTTTCCTGTATCGCTAGCACAGCACTTTCCGAAGATGGACCGGATACTGATGACGAAACAAACACGTTTTAACGTTTTCACAGGTAGACGGCGTGACTGGGCCCATCCCACGGGTCTGTGTCGGGTGTACTGTACGAGACCCCATTGTACCCCACGGGTTTTTTGTTTCCCAGCTTTCTGTCTTGGTCTGAGTGCCGACGTCGCATCGGAATGGATCGTACCCATTGTCCAGTGTAAAGGCATCCTTTCGCAGCCCGACTGGTGCGCTGACCCGCTCGCTGACCCGCCTGCCGATCTGTCCTACTTTGCGTGGACACCTGCGACTGTTAGGAGGACCATACTTGCCTCCACTGTCGGTTTGTCTGCTGGGAGGTAGCGATCGTGGCTAGCTGGATGAGGTTGGCCAGTCGAACCGAGGCACCTGGACCTCGGACGCGACCGGGAACCCAGCATCCACATAGGTCGGGGCGGACTCGCTCTGTGGACGAGTCGTCCGCCTGGTCCACCTGTGTAACGGGGCCATAAATGTAGCCTTGAGAGGAGCGGTCGTGCTCACTAGGGCTGCCGTGTGATGGAGGAAGTGAGCACATTGTCTCCGCCCACGGGTTAGATGCGCTACTCTGTCACATCGCTCCCTGTTGAGGTTGACCCAGAGGTTTCTACTTCGAGCCTTCCTTTCTGGTGCGATTCCTGCTATCCTGACTGGGCTGTTAACTTCGAGAAGCGTCTGTAGGAGGAAGTCAGCCAGACTGTGTTAACAATGGCACACTGTACCTACAGCTATAGTCTCTTTTATTCGCGGACCATCACAGAGGAAAACTAATTTGGTCAGAATCTTATGTTAAATGTTTTCCTTTTGGGTCTCACCGGAGACTGGCACTGAACTTCAAGTACTGCTGTCTGCCATGGTGGCCACCTCTTGTTTATATTGCCCAGAAACATTTATACTGTTTGATAATGCGTACTGATATTCCCCCGAGATGCATGATGGTGGTTGAATATCGTGTTTCCCTTTGCTTATTACCTCAGCTGTGGACTCCTATTTTAATGTAACTATTGTTTGATGCTTTTAAGTGATTTTGATTTCAAGAGTGCCAAAGCAGAATGGCGTTTAAAACACATAACCATAAATATCTTTGTTTATACTCTGCTGTAACTGAAAGTCTTTTAATGTTTTGCGTGTGCAACTCTCATGCTTTTAGTGGCCAGATTTGATTTGTGTATAAATTGATATTTTAATTCTCTATATGCGTTTTTTAAGTCTGTCACTCTCTATCTGCTATATTAATCCATCATTTGTTATTGTGTCCATTTGTTATAACCAATCCAAGCCACCAGTCGATTGGTTATGCAAACAATAATGAACCAAAAGTATTATTATTTTGAAACAAGTGATTGACTTACACAGGTAATTAAAATTATTATTGTTTAATAACCTCACTGATATTGTGGAGTAACGATTGTTAATCGACTCAGGTTGCACATGCTGTTAATTTCATCGATACTTATTTTTAATATTGCATTCGATAAATACTTTTATAATGGAAAGTGTAAATTTATTTTCAAAAGAATTTTATAGTTGTCTTATAGTTATATAAAAACTTTGTGCTAATAACCTAGCCCCGGTGCCTCTTAACCTCCCCCTCCCCCCTCCCCCCCTCCCCCCCTCCCCACCAATGAAAATAGAATGCGGAGTATAGGCCAACAAGTTTTTGACGAAACGAATTCCACAAGTAACAACTGCTCTGTTACTAGATATCATTTCGGACGATGATTTATCGTAGCATTTCGTTACGTGGTAGTGCATTTCCTGCATAATCGTTCAGTACACAATAGTCTAACGCTAACGTCATTAATTGGCATGGCGTAAAGAATATCACAGAAAAAGGTACACGAGTTATTGGTTAACTACTGATAACTAACAATAACGTTTGTTTATATTCACAAAAATATCTACATTTTACGGCTTTTATATTTCTGAAGGTTCCAAATAAAATAAAAGCCCACAGAAAAGTATACTTCGACTTTCCCACACTTCGTGACGAGACCGATGTTACTTTCCCTAGAGTTTGACAGACATTTTCAGCCTAGTGACAAAAGATGCAATACGTGTCTCCTTGATGAGATATACGGTAGTGTAATACATTTTGCGTCGTCACTCTTTTCGAGACAAACATATACAATTCTTTTCAAAAACGTTTTTGTCAAATTTATTTCTCATAGAACGACATTACCTTTGATCGGCAATATTCGAGGGGAAACGTTTCTTCTGCCATGCTTCACTGTTGTAAATAGTGAACACTTGGCATGGCTAGCAGATAATTCTGAAACAACCAGCACGAATAGCATTACGTAGGTTGCTTTTCTAAATGAATCCTTCAACTTGTTGTTAAGAATGTGTATACCGTTGGAATGAGAATATTATCAGTTTTTCGATACTCTCTGCAGCTTCATATGAACTCTGTGATATTTGCATTTGGCATTTCGTTTCAGTCATTACTACTTTGATTTCACAGAACACGTATAACAACATCAACGGAAAACCGGATAACTGATTACTTATTTCAGTCACTATGCTGAAACGATCGTCGTGATCATCATTGCTGTATGCCTCTAGATGCTGTCTACTGATTTATAAAATTAAAATATTACAGAAACCGAAAGTACACATAATAACCAAATAAATAATAGTCGTGGGCCGTTGTTGTTTATGGGACCCGTAGGTGTTGTTCAGGCGCCTAATTGAAAAGTGGAATTTGTTGTGTTTCAAGTGCATGTGACTGTAATTGATGTGTATAAATTGTCCCCCTCCCCCCTCCCCGATAGCTGAGTTGTCAGCGTGACGGATTGCCGTCCTCCGGGCTCGGGTTCAATTCCCGGCTGTGTCGGGGATTTTCTCCGCTCAGGGACTGGGTGTTGCGTTGTCTCCATCGCCATTTCATCCCCATCCGGCGCGCACGTCGCCCAATGTGGCGTCGAATGTAATAAGACCTGCACCAAGGGGGCCGGACCTGCCCCGCAAGGGGCCTCCCGGCCAAAGACGCCAAACGCTCATTTCCATGTGTATAAATTGTGCTGTAATGTTTTGTCTTGTAAGGCGGAGAGACAAGCGAGAGGATTAACCCGGTGCTGGCACACGTCTTACTCATCTCGAAAAGAAACAAAGAGTCTGCCGGTTTTAATGTCCATATCCTACCAACGGATCCACAGCGTCACGTGCGCTTATAGGGGAACTGAAGTGAGGTTTGGAATTTAATCCTGGATGGTGATTTATATTGTGGCGTGTAGTTGCCTTATACCACCTCTCCTGTCCTACCAGTTAAAACACTGATGGTGAAAATTTTCTCCATCATCAGGATTCTAATTACCTAGCTGCTAGTGCCACTTGCACAGGTATTCGGTAGCGACCTAGGCAAAGGAGACGGGTCAGATCAGCCACTTCACATTCATTGCAGAATAGAATCTTCCTCTAGACTTCCCATACATCATGCTCTTTATTCGCACGCATACGTATTGCTCCTACATGATCTCTGATGTCATAAACGCACATTAATTAAATCTATGTCCTTGTCGTTCTCTATCTCTTGGAGACCATCAACTAATTTCCTGTCCCTATGTGTCATCAGTTCTCCTGGCTCTACGTACGGTCCACCCGAGATTCAATATCTACACTCCTGGAAATGGAAAAAAGAACACATTGACACCGGTGTGTCAGACCCACCATACTTGCTCCGGACACTGCGAGAGGGCTGTACAAGCAATGATCACACACACGGCACAGCGGACACACCAGGGACCGCGGTGTTGGCCGTCGCATGGCGCTAGCTGCGCAGCATTTGTGCACCGCCGCCGTCAGTGTCAGCCAGTTTGCCGTGGCATACGGAGCTCCATCGCAGTCTTTAACACTGGTAGCATGCCGCGACAGCGTGGACGTGAACCGTATGTGCGGTTGACGGACTTTGAGCGAGGGCGTATAGTGGGCATGCGGGAGGCCGGGTGGACGTACCGCCGAATTGCTCAACACGTGGGGCGTGAGGTCTCCACAGTACATCGATGTTGTCGCCAGTGGTCGGCGGAAGGTGCACGTGCCCGTCGACCTGGGACCGGACCGCACCGACGCACGGATGCACGCCAAGACCGTAGGGTCCTACGCAGTGCCGTAGGGGACCGCACCGCCACTTCCCAGCAAATTAGGGACACTGTTGCTCCTGGGGTATCGGCGAGGACCATTCGCAACCGTCTCCATGAAGCTGGGCTACGGTCCCGCACACCGTTAGGCCGTCTTCCGCTCACGCCCCAACATCGTGCAGCCCGCCTCCAGTGGTGTCGCGACAGGCGTGAATGGAGGGACGAATGGAGACGTGTCGTCTTCAGCGATGAGAGTCGCTTCTGCCTTGGTGCCAATGATGGTCGTATGCGTGTTTGGCGCCGTGCAGGTGAGCGCCACAATCAGGACTGCATACGACCGAGGCACACAGGGCCAACACCCGGCATCATGGTGTGGGGAGCGATCTCCTACACTGGCCGTACACCACTGGTGATCGTCGAGGGGACACTGAATAGTGCACGGTACATCCAAACCGTCATCGAACCCATCGTTCTACCATTCCTAGACCGGCAAGGGAACTTGCTGTTCCAACAGGACAATGCACGTCCGCATGTCTCCCGTGCCACCCAACGTGCTCTAGAAGTTGTAAGTCAACTACCCTGGCCAGCAAGATCTCCGGATCTGTCCCCCATTGAGCATGTTTGGGACTGGATGAAGCGTCGTCTCACGCGGTCTGCACGTCCAGCACGAACGCTGGTCCAACTGAGGCGCCAGGTGGAAATGGCATGGCAAGCCGTTCCACAGGACTACATCCAGCATCTCTACGATCGTCTCCATGGGAGAATAGCAGCCTGCATTGCTGCGAAAGGTGGATATACACTGTACTAGTGCCGACATTGTGCATGCTCTGTTGCCTGTGTCTATGTGCCTGTGGTTCTGTCAGTGTGATCATGTGATGTATCTGACCCCAGGAATGTGTCAATAAAGTTTCCCCTTCCTGGGACAATGAATTCACGGTGTTCTTATTTCAATTTCCAGGAGTGTACATTTATCTGACTTGTCGGGCATTATGTACGTGGTGGGAAACAGATATGATCCGGACCCTCATGCCTTTCACTTATGTAGGGTTGCTTCCCATATGGCAAAGAATGCCACGCTACAGTGCGCTTTTTGCAAATCTCGTATTTGATGGCCAAGGAGTTGATTGATATTTAGCATCCCTTTTCTGTTCGCATATTTCATTCCTGTTGCCTTGCTTCTGGTTAAAATGAGAAAAAGAACTGGCGAGTTAACCGGTTCTCGCGGTATTTTCTTAATAGTCCATTTTCATGTGTATTGTTACACAGTCTGTGTCATTTTTGTGGCCTTGTTTGTCTTTTTCCTTTAATTAATAATAAATAAACGAAAAATTGTTGGAAGCAACGAGTGGAAATGAATTTCTTTTTCATTTTCAGTTGCGGAAGTCATGTAGGATTAACACCGATTTTATTTCCTGCTTTCTTGTAGTAGCTCATTGTAATGCTTCAAAGGAAACGAAAGGAAAAAAAGAATGCGGTTAATACGACCGCTCACGTGACGCAGGGAATCCGGATTCGAGTACTGGTCCGGCACATATTTTCTTTCCTTTCCTGTAAATTGTGTAGCTGTGGTGGTACCATATTCGTAAATTTTCGAATACGCTTCATGATTTAATACGGCTACAAATAGTCAGCAGTGTCTTTTCCTTCGGATAAGCATGCGTATCCAAAGGAACAGTGCACCGAACTGTAAGGCCACTGTCAAACACAGACACTGCACTAATGTATGTTTAATATGATTGCTTACATCTCAGCACTGTCAGGCTTAAGATTAGCTCATTTAGAGTCATGTCACAGCTACTCCTGACTCCAGTGGAACGTGTAGGGATAGGTTCTTCTGTACCTTTAGGTGGGGGCAGAGGAGCACTGGGTTAGAAATGCATGATCAAAATGGTTCAAATGGCACTGAGCACTATGGGACTTAACTTCTTAGGTCATCAGTCCCCTAGAATTTAGAACTGCTTAAACCTAACTAACCTAAGGACATCACACACATCCATGCCCGAGGCAGGATTCGAACTTGCAACCGTAGCGGTCGCGCGGTTCCAGAATGTAGCGCCTAGAACCGCTCGGCCAAAATGCATGATCACTTTGTACTTTATTTATGGACCGATGACTCCATACAGCAATACAGCAGTAGCTCCCATGGTGCAACCTTATCGTCATCCTTGGTGTGCAAATTTAAGTGGGTGGTGTACTCTGCAGGTGGACCCGTTGTAACTGGTTGAAAGCTTAGTTGGACCCAGGGCCTTGATGTGTGAGCCATGGTTCACACTGAGATGACAGGATATGCGACAGAAAAAAGCAGGGCTCACAATGCAATGTATATCGGTGCAATACTCATGTTCCCAGTAGCATGATACGATATACGTTGCGAAACGCGATACAACCCACCACATGACAAGCAATGACAGCATGAATCTGTGCTCTTTACAGCTAACATTAGGAGCACTTTCCGTTATTTTCATCTCAAAATACTGTAAACCGAAAGGAAGTATTGCGTGCACCCGTACAGTGCTAATGCGCTAGTGTCAATCCTAATCGAGGGAAAAGGAAATTTTATCAAAATTCATGAAGACGCGGTTGGGCGATGAAATCTGGGGCCGCTGGCAGAGTGTGCTAACAGACAACAGCCAGCAGGCCAGGCAAGGTAATCATGGCACTCGTGGGCGCGGAGCTGGGACGGCGGTATTGCAAGCACGATTTGTTTTGAGTGGTGCAACAACAAGGCAGGAAACCGCAGCGTTGCTTTAAGTTATTGCGATGTATGAGGCGGGGCATTAGGACCGAGCCAGGAGGGTGATTTGTAAGTGTCTGACGTGTAGGAATTTATCCCTGCCATGGTTTCTGTCTCTCTCTGACACTACGTCAGGAGCGAGAGGAAAACCAGCATAAATAGACTGGCAGTTTTAACTAGAGAGAGGTGTGCCAGGTCAGTCGAGCGTCGGGATTGACCTGTGTTGGTCTTCACTTATAGGGGCCACTCTGGCAGCAACGTTATACGTATTCTGCATAAACTTGTACTTTCTTTCCATGTACTTGTTCGGGCTATATTCCGCCTCCGGGGGCACAACACCGCGGCGGGAGGGAACGGCAGCCTGGAACTTGGAGATCGCATGGTCTGCATGAAAGAGGGCAGTGACAGCGGTCTGCAGAGGGTCCAGGAGAGGTTCGGTTCCACTCCAGCCTACTTGCCACGCCCGCTTCAAAACTGTCGTACCCGGGTCCGTTCGAGGCGTGGGTGTTGCCATCCGGCAAGCACCACTGGTGGCAAGATGCGGTACAGGAGGGCTTGGGTTCGAGTCCGGTCCTGTAGTGGGAACAGCGGCGGCCCGAGGGCCACGGGTGATCAGTACATCCACCGTCGTCCCATCGTCGGACAGAGTTGGCTCAACGGGGTGGAGGGCGGCGAGGACCAGGGACCGTAGATGTTGTGGACTGACAACACAGCCAGTCCACAGTGACAGGTAACCGAAAGGCACGCGCTTAAACTCACGCAGGCTGGCGTGAGGTCTGAAACAGGATACGTAATGAATGCTATAAAGAAAAGTACGTAGCTTCTGGAATACTTAACTTTAATCCACAATCGGTGAACATTGGTCTTGTTACTGTACATGCTTCAGTAGATACATAGCAAAGGATAAATGGCGCCTTGCCAGGTCGTAGCCACTGACTTAGCTGAAGGCTATGCTATCTATATTCTCGGCAAATGAGAGAGTCTCCGTCCGTGTAGTCGCTAGCAAAGTCGTCCGTACAACTGGGGCGAGTGCTAGTAAGTCTCTCGAGACCTGCCGTGTGGTGGCGCTCGGTCTGCGATCACTGACAGTGGCGACACGCGGGTCCGACATGTACTAATGGACCGCGGCCGATTTAAAGCAACCACCTAGCAAGTGTGGTGTCTGGCGGTGACACCACAGTAGCAGTCTCCAGAATCGTGAGCAGCGCGGCGCAAGACGCAACGCATCGGCGGGCGGAGACCGGGGAGAGCGCGGCCGACTTGCAACTGAGAGGCCTTGATGACGGAGCAGCGGCGTCGGCATACCAAGAGTCTGCTGAGCCTGCTGGGTACGGCACAGCTGCCAGGGCGGCACGCCGACACTATGCTGCACCCATCGAATACTGTATATTAGTTGAATAATTCTACTGAATACCGCTGTATCACTCTGCACTGCCCCTCGACGCTCGTGAACTTGTTCGGCCTCCTGACGAAATACGATGCGGTGGGTCCCGGCTTCATCTCGGCCATCTGGAGTCCCGGTTTCGATCTCCCGAACCCGTAACAGTGCTGTAAATGTCATAGCTTTGTTGTAATTTCTTTTGATCTCTCCCGGCACAAACACAAATTCCAGGGATTCTAGAATGAATCCTGACAGTTGGAGCAATTAGGGTCAGCTGCTCTGACACAGCAGGACACAAATTTTCGGCTTTGTACTTCTGCTGAGAAGCTACTCAATACAAGGTAAGACTGTTTGACTGACGTTAAAAATGTCGCTATAAAAAGTTTATTTTTAATAAGATCACCAGATATGATACTGTATTCGATGTGGTATACGTGTAAATAACGTCTCCAAGTAAATGAAAATATATTACTATTTTTGCAATAAATTTTGCAAAGTGATTCATCTCGAGAAGTCTTAAGAAGCATTGCTGGATTTGAAGAGAGATTAGTTACCATCGATGGTGTAACTGTGGGTGGTGGACTGTAAGAAGGGATAGGCATAGGTGTTTTAAGATGTGGAGGAAGCCCATGATCATAAGTAAAATCTCGCTGTGTGCCTCTCGGCTTTGTCCAGCTGCCCATTCCGAAGAAACAGAAAGTTTGCTTTCATACCTCTTTCACGCCGTTCGCAAAGTTTCCTGAAATCGCAGAGCATACACTGAAAAAAGCACCCAGTTATCATCATCAGCTGATGACTGCCTGTGTCTTTTCACTTCAGTAAGTTTTTCGTTTCCAGCTTCAGCCTGAACTCGTAGCGTACAAAAACAGAAAAAAAGAGCGACTATGCTTTCTGCATAGCAAGTCATACTAGGTGCCAATAGCCTGATATGTAACTGCCAACCTTGTCGTGAGCGACTCTACTATATCTTCGTATTTTCTCGAGACAGGTAATATGTATCTCTCAGCTTCAACACTTTCGATATGTTAGATATATTTCGTATGCAGCAACGTATCACATAAGACCCAGAAAACATAAACTGGCCAGAGACTACGTTCTCCACGCCAACTTCTCCAAATATACTCGGTAGCTTATTCATTTTCGATGTATGCAATTCCCATTGTAAACATCGAAAAGAAAACCAGTTCATCATCAAACGATGTTACAGTGCCTTTATTACTCGGAATTACGATGCTATGTACCTTCAGAGATTCTTTTGGGTTTGGGTGGTTGTTTGGGGGAAGAGATCAAACAGCGAGGTCATCGATCTCATCGGATTAGGGAAGGACGGGGAAGGAAGTCAGTCGTGCCCTTTCAAAGGAGCCATCCCAGCATTCGCCTGGAGCGATTTAGGGAAATCACGGAAAACCTAAATCAGGTTGGCCGGACATGGGATTGAACCGTCGTCCTCCCGAATCCGAGTCCAGTGTGCTAACCACTGCGCCACCTCGCTCGGTCAGTTCAGAGATTCGTGCCTATCTGAAGGAACAGGCACTGCGGCGACTACAGCCGTTATGAAATACAAGAAATACATTCGCAGTTACGAATATGGACAACCATTAGCTGCATAATAGAACGACCACAGTGAAAATTTGGGGCGGACCAGGACTCGAACCCGGGCTTCTCGCTTACCGCGTGCGGTTGCCCAACCATGTGGCTATCCGAGAACGACTCACGGCCAGACCCAAACTTCCATATCTCGTCAGCCATGTGTCTAAAACATATTCATTATGTATATTGCCTTACAGGTGAGACCTTTTACTTGGCAGTCGTTTGACGGTTTTAGCGGATAAATACGATATTGCAGTGCCCGTGTTATTTCCAATTACGATGCAGTGTTTCTTCGGGCACGCATGCATGTCGGAAGGAACAGACCCTGCAGAGGCTACAGCCGCTTTTAAACAGAAGAATTTCGGGTTCGAGTCCCAGTACCGCAAAAATTTTTGTTGTTGTCATTCTATAGTACAGCTGTGGTTGTAAACTTTCACAATCGCGAATACTTCTAGTTCATTATCAAGCTGTGATGTTGCACTATTTGATGTGATAAAATCAGTTGTTTCCTTATAATCGATTGAGAAAGCGTGCATAGCGGGGAGCAAATGTCAATCTAAGAACCGCGGTGTTTAAATTTTTATCTAAGAAGTAAAATATTTACTGAGGAACTAAGTGGTAAGAAGGATGTAGCTCTGCATCAGTTACATAAAACAATTTTTTTCGACACAAATATGAGGAGACGATATTTGTACTGTGCGATATAGTTGCTGGCAGCAACCAGAGCTCCCTTTTGTGCCCGGCGATACGATAGATATACGTTGTTATATCCGTGGGTAATGCCAAGTATGAATTGCATTACTCATAACAAGCAGGGAATTGATAAGGCATTTTTATAACAAAGAGAGGAAACCGTAGAAGAGACAGAAATAATGTATTTAAGCTTTGCGAGAGGAGAGAGAGACCCAGAAGCGGGCTGGGTGGCCGACGCCAGGCGGATGGGCAGCTTTGCTTGATAACGAGATAAGAGCTGTAAGCCATAAGGACACAAAGAGGGCTCTGGGTATTTTTGACAACGGGGTCCGTGATAAGGCTTGGAATTAAAGTTAACAAGCAAACAGCACTTCTAGTTAGAGAGAGAGCGTAGGACGAGAGGGAGAAAGAGAGAGGACCTTCTGGTGGGGACAGCACTACGTCATGAGAAGCCAATACAGGACTTAGGACGCAGTGTGTGACCATATTAAGAGAGGCTTCTCTAGCCCTCCACCCAGCCTCTGAAGAACCACTGAAGAATAGTGTACAATGACAGCCAATAAGAAGGCAAGTAACCGTCGACATTACTTCATGGCAATAGCCGGCGGGGTTCAAGGGGAACAAAAATCACAGGTGCAACTTCATTATCAATTTATATACAAAGCACGATCGTTTTCGTGAAGTTAGTTATATCATCAGGTGATGTTAGTTACAGTATGATTGTGGATTATAACTAATTTTAAGTTTTCCCCGCGATTCCTAGAATTTCAATACATTCTAAACATCACGTCCCAGCCACGATATTCGAGGCATCAGAGGGAAAATTTGATATCTGTTGTACTACAGTATCATTTGTAACTGAATTCACCTTATGATGTAACTAACATTACTAAACCAAAAAAATGGCTCTGAGCACTATGGGACTTAACTTCTAAGGTCATCAGTCCCCTAGAACTTAGAACTACTTAAACCTAACTAACCTAAGGACATCACACACATCCATGCCCGAGGCAGGATTCGAACCTGCGACCGTAGCGGTCGCGTGGTTCCAGCTTGTAGCGCCTAGAACCGCTCGGCCACCCCGGCTGGCCATTACTAAACAGGTCACTCTTTTTAAATGAAGTAACAGCTGCAGCTGTGTTTTTTACTCAACATGACGGTTTTTGATTGTGGATGTCCGTTAAAGAAACTTTCGTACTCATGAATATTTGTACTTTCTCCCGGCGGATGATTTTGACACGTGAGGTTCTCAGTATGTACCTGACTGTGGAAACGCCCGCTTCTGGCACTGAGCTTACGGGGTTGTCACTTCTGACTTCCGTACTGTACGTGGAACGTGTTTCCCAGTACCACAAGGCATTTGATCACCGTTGCAATTTCTTCCCAAGAGCGTAGTTGATTTTGGGGTGTAAATGATCTCTTCTCTCTTCCAGCGAAACGTACTTTGGCAGGTAAAGGATTTTAAAACTCCGAATCACATTTATTAAATGTCGAACTAGTTGTAAAATATGTGGGAAACCATATCACTGACCTTTCCACTTCGTCGCACAATCTATAAAATAGAAAAAAGTTTGAAAGATTATAAGTATCCAGCACTCTTATCATAGGTTTTCTGGCTGGTGTGATGCGGCACACCACGAATTCTTCTTGTACCGACACCTTCATGCGAGAGTAACACTTAACACCCAACATCCTCAGTTACCTGTTGGATGTATTCCAGTCTCCCCCTTCCCCCACGGATTTTACCTATGCAGCTTCTTCTACTACAACATAAATTATTCCATAATGTCTTAGTAGGTATCGTACTATCCTGTCCGCGTTATTGTCAAAAAAAAAAAAAAAAAGTGTGTGAAATCTTATGGAACGTAGGTGCTAAGGTCATAAGTCCCTAAGCTTACACACTACTTAAACTAAATTATCCTAAGGACAAACACACACACCCATGCCCGAGGGAGGACACGAACCTCTGCCGCGACCAGCCGCACAGTCCATTACTGCTGCGCCTTAGTCCGCTCGGCTAAGCTTTTTTTCCATACGATCCTCTCTTCACAAAACCACGTTCTGTGTCATATCATTCCATTCAATTTTCAACAGTCGTCTATAACACGAACTCTAGAAACCTTGGATTCTCTTCTGTTCAGGTGTTTTCACAATCCCTGATAGACTACCACACAACGCTGTGCTCCAAACTTACATTCTCAGAAATTTCTACGTCAGGCTGAGATCGATGTTTGATACTAGCAGACTTCTCTTGGTTAGGAATGCCCTTTTTGCTTTGCTCATCTGCTTTTTATGTCTTCATCATTTCGTCCGCCATGTGGTTTTTGCTTCCAAACTTGCATATTTCCTTCACGTCGTCTACTCCGTGGTTAATTTTGATACTTTGTGGTTAATCTTATTTCTGCTACTCATTACTGTCCTCTTTCTTTAGAATACTTTTAATATGTATTCTGTACTCATTACACTGTCCACTACATTCATAGGTCCTGCAATTTTCTTGACTTTCACCGAGGACAGCAATGTTATCAGTGCATTTTATCACTGATGTCATTCCAGCCTGAATTTTATTCCCACCCTTGAACTTTTCTTTTATTTCTATGATCGCTTCTTCACTGTATAGTTTGAAGGGCTGGAGCGAATGAGCGCATTAGTCAGAAACTGTAATTGCCCTAAATTTATACGCGTAAATAAATATTATAGAGAGCTATGAGCAAAATGGATCAATAGGCACAGCCTGCATCGTAAAGTTTTTGATAGATGTAATCCATGTAACACATAAATACACTAAATAAATCGGTCACTATATCACAACCGTTTTCCACAGAATATAAGGGGCAATCCAATACAGAAATAATATAGAATTAACGTGGTTTGATGCCACGGAAAAATGACTGATCAAGACTCATAAGTAACTGTGCTATTTTATGAAACAATGACATTTTGCTGTACGCTATCAATATTTTGTATAGACTACTTGTGAGTTTACGGAGACATATTGTGTTGACTGAATAACGGCCGTTTACCGAAGGCTGTGGTTGTCTTCGTGAAAGACAGCAGGCAGCTGCGAGCGTGACGTCCGCAGGTACGTGCATTCCAGCATTGTCCCGCTTAATTGTTGTTTGTCATTGCAGCGATTTGTTGCGACGACGTATTAACGGTCACAAAAGTGAAAGCAATTTATTGTTTGGGTAATGAGGTTGCTTGATGTTTACAGCCCATTAGCCGAAAATTGAAAATTTGTGGAACGAGTGGCGCTGACACTGAAAATCAAACAAACCGCAGCGCCATTCGCCGGCGAGGGCCCCCCCGGGCGGCGGCCAGCGATCGGGCGTTTGTAATCAGCGGTCGGCCTCGGCCTGCCTGTGGGCGGCGATTGATCGCACACGTCATAAAAGGAAATCGCATCCGCCGCGCACCGACCTGCCGCTGCAGCCGCAGCCGCAGCCACAGCTGACGCGACGTTGCGATGCTGTGCGGCGGGGCTGCGTGGGTTGCAGGCGGGGTGCCATCCAGCGGTGGAACAGTGGGTGCACTCTGCATCCTCACCTACCTCCTCTTCTATTCGTTTTGGGTACCAGAGGACCAAGTCAATTCGTTTATTTTTGTCATTACCATCTGTCTGGTTTTAGTCGTTCTGCTATGCATAAGGCTTCAGACGGTCCACTGAGCCGGCCGAAGTGGCCGTGCGGTTAAAGGCGCTGCAGTCTGGAACCGCAAGACCGCTACGGTCGCAGGTTCGAATCCTGCTTCGGGCATGGATGTTTGTGATGTCCTTAGGTTAGTTAGGGTTAACTAGTTCTAAGTTCTAGGGGACTAATGACCTCAGCAGTTGAGTCCCTTAGTGCTCAGAGCCATTTGAACCATTTGAACGGTCCACTGACTGCTGATGGATTCATTTGGAATGCTCGAAAGATTCTTCTTACTATGGATGTTCGTAGTGTGTAAGCTAAATTCATTCATGTTTTATCCTGCCACCATTTCAGCTTTTACTGCTAGAGCAGTTTCCCAGATATTTATACTTCCCTAAGCAGATGAATGGAAATGAAACAGTTTGGCCTTAGGAAAAGTAAAGGCAACAGAGAGGCAATTCTGACATTGCGTATGATAACTGAAGCAAGACTAAAGAAAAATCAAGACAAGTTCGTAGGATTCGTCGACTTGGAAAAAAAGTTCGACACTGTCAAATAGTCAAATAGTGCAAGTCGTTCGAAATTTTGAGAAAAAAATTGGGGTAAGATATAAGGATAGACGAGTAACATACAATACATACACGAACTAGGATAGAAAAATAAGAGTCGGAGACCAAGAACGATGTGCTTGGATTAAAAAGGGTGTAAGGCAGGGATGTAGTCTTTTGTTCCTACTGTTCAATATTTGTATCGAAGAGGCAGTGCTGGAAATAAAAGAAAGATTCCGAACTGGAATCAAAAGTAAAGATGAAAGGATATCTATGATAAGATTCGGTGACGACATTGCTATCCTCAGTGAAAGTGAAGAACTACAGGATCTGCTGTATGGAAATGTGACGTATAAAGGAGTGGTGATGATGGGGCTTACAGGCATACGTAATGAAATTCCAGTCAACCAAGTTTCATGCTTTTGTTACACACAAATATTTCAAAAAGGAAACTCAGTAGATGAGCCGCCAGTTAGCCTTACAAGAGGGTCGGTAGAACCACACAATGTTTTTTTAATTACAAGTTTTAAGATCAATGAGCAGGGGAAATTCGAATTTAAACTTCCATTCCCCTTTTACCTTTTCAATCCCGCGTCCGGCCATCCTGATTTAGGTTTCCCGTGATTTCCCTAAATCGCTCCAGGCAAATGCCGGGATGGTTCCTTTGAAAGGGCACGGCCGACTTCCTTTCAATTTAATCGAGAGGTTAGTTACATTGTTTTATTACCAGGTTACTGAATTTATTTTTTTATTGGGATGTTATACTGAATGTGAACGACATAATTATAATTTTTACTGTTGAGAGGTTTAGGAATTTTTCTGTTTTGAGGTTACGCTAAATGTGAAAGAATTTTGAGCTTACATTAAATCAGAAAGGATTTTGTGTGGAGGTTAATGTGAAAAGAATTTTGTTTTGAGGATTCAATAAATTAGAATCATATTCATATTATTTATTTTATTTTTTAATTTTGTGGGGAGGTTACACTATGCCATAGTACACTTTTTCCAATATTCACAATTTCATTCATTATAAGTTATTAGTTTAGTACACAGAGGTATGTTTACATCACAGTAACAAAAAATAATTATTTTGGCAAGTTTATCCATCTTCCCCTTCGTATTCATTTTATGGATATAATCCACATAACTCCCATCAAATACACTGTCATAGCTACATACTTGTAAGCATCACTACTTATGACACAGTTGGAATTTGGCATTCCCACATTTAAGAATCATAGAGACCACTATCAATTAGATACACATAACAATGGCAAAGGCACAACCACAAGTAACATTTCCAAGTCTCTCCACAATATCATTAGCTTAATCAAACGATTCGTAACATTACGCCACAGTAAAAAAAAAAAGGCCCTTCCACATTTAACTCAATATAGACCACCATGAGTTAGATCCACATAACAATGGAAAAGGGATCACCATCAGTAATTTTATCAGAGGCTCTGCGCAATGATTTTCATTAGCTTAATTAATTGATTCATGAATTTACACGAGAGCTATTCTCGCTACCTTCTTATCTTAATAATCACTAACTTATTTCTGAATAATTACGATATTTCGGCTCCTTGAGTTAATTCATTGTCAATGTAAGAGTTTGGGAACTGCTTCCTTACACGCTATGAGTCAACCTTCAATGTCCGATGCTTCTATTAATATTTCCATTCAATAGAAAAATAATATGAAGTAATTAAGAACGTAGTTCTCCGTGTAGTGGGTTTCATACAATTTGAATCAAGTCCTATTAGGTGTAATCGCCAGAAAAAACGTCATCCCACTTACTTGTTAGTTTACTTACTTTGCAATATGAAGTTAATTGTATGGTTCATTCAGTATTCATTAGTGCTTTTACATACTGACCAATATTGGTGCAGGTTAAAAGTAACTCGTACTGCATATTAACTAGATAATCCTTCCCTCCCACAACAGTCCCACTGAGTTATTAAACATTTAACCTTACCGTATTAACAGTACCCTCTACGGTCGCAGGTTCGAATCCTGCCTCGGGCATGGATGTGTGTGATGTCCTTAGGTTAGTTAGGTTTAAGTAGTTCTAAGTTCTAGGGGACTTATGACCACAGCAGTTGAGTCCCATAGTGCTCAGAGCCATTTGAACCATTTTTTTCATAATGTTTCTCCTAACCCAGTACAGTTGCAACTCCAGCAATCGTTATTAATCATAACATGTGATTCTTGACAGCTGAAGGAGCTTCTCACTCCTTTCGTCGTATAGTTCAATACGTCTCCTTTAGCTTTAAACAACCACTAAATAAATACGCTATAAGACTTAGGCGCGTAGGTAATTAATAAAAATAAGTATAACCATCAAAATTCAACCTATAGCTTTAAAATGAATTATGTGCCTTTATCAAGTTCGAAGAAGCGTTAATTTGAGGCACATTGTATCCCTTATGATCTTTTGTTACCCTCAATACAATACACCATAACTTCCTCCAGCGCCAAGAGAATTTATGCAGTAGGACTCTTTCAACTTCTCCGTTGCCCGTTCTTTTCTTACCAAGTGAATACACATAACATAAACGGCTCAGAATGTGTGTCATTACACTCTTCAGTCCACTCCAAACAGACTTAATTCTCCTCCCAGACAGAAATGAGGCTAATAACATATCTAATACATCAGATAAGGTTCCCCCCCTCCTCTACCCCGTGTACCATGGACCTTGTCGTTGGTGGGGAGGCTTGCATGCCTCAGCGATATTAGCTGTCCTGTAAGTGCAGCCAGAACGGAGGGGTATCTGTTGAAAGGCCAGACAAACATGTAGTTCTTGAAGAGGGCAGCAGGCTTTTCAATACTTGCACTGGCAATAGTCTCGATGATTGACTGATCTGGCCTTCTAACATCAACTAAAACGGCCATGCTGTCCTGGTACTGTGATCGGGTGAAAACAAGGTAAACTAATGCCGTAATTTTTCCCGAGGAAACGAAGTTTTACTGTATGGTTAAATGATGATGGCATCCTCTTGGGTAAAATATTACGAAGGTAAAATAGTAGTCCCTCATTTGGATCTCCGGTCGGGAACTATTCAGGAGGCCGTCGTTATCAGAAGAAAGAAAACTGGTGCTCTACGGATCGGAGCCTGAAATGTCAGACCACGGGCAGATAGGTTAGAAAATTTAAAAGGGAATGGGTGGGTTAAAGTTACATGTAGTGGGAATTAGTGAAGTTCGTTGGTAGGTGGAACATTCATCTCACCAGCTGAATACAGGGTTACATGTACAAAATCAAACAGGGGTAATGTAGGAGTAGGTTCAAAAACGAGTAAAGAAATAGGAACGCAGATAAGCCACTACGAACAGCATACTGAACGCATTACTGTAGCCAAAATAGACACGAAACCCATTAGTAGCACAGTAGTAAAAGTTCATGTCCCACCTAACTCTGCAGATGATGAGGAGATTGAAGAAATAATAAAGGAAATGAGAAAAGAAATTATTCAGATAGCTAAGGTAGACGAAAATTTAATAGTCATGGGGACGGGAATTCGAAAATAGGGAAAGGAAGAGAAGGAAAATTAGAAGGTGAATAGGGGCTGGATGTAAGGAATGAAAGAGGAAACTGCCTGGTAGAATTTTGCACAGAGGATAACTTAATCAGAGCTAATCATGAAAGAAGGTTGTATACGTGGGAGAGGACTGGAGACACTGGAAGATTTCAGGTAGACTATATAATGTTAAGACACAGATTTAGGAACCAGGTTTTAAATTGTAAGATATTTCCAGGGGCAAATGTGGACTCTGCCACAGTTTATTGGTTATGAACTGTAGGAACTGAAGAAACTGCGAAAACGGTAAGAAACTTAGAAGATGGGACTTGGATAAAATGAAAGAAAAAACAGAGCTTGTAGGTAGTTTCAGAGAGAGCATTATGGAACGATCGACAAGAACAGGGGAAAGAAATACCGTAGAACAAAAATGGGTAGATTTGAGACATGAAATAGTGAGGGCATCAGAGGATCAAGTTGGCAAAAAGATGAGGGGTAGTAAAAAGCCTTGGATAACAGAAGAGATGCTGAATTTAATTGATGAAAGGATAAAATATAAAAATACAGTAAATGAAGGAGCCAAAATGAGTACAAACGTCTCAAAAATGAGATCAACAGAAAGTGCAATATCGCTAAACAGGGATGGCTAGAGGACAAATGTAAGGATGTAGAGGCATATAGAGGTGTAAGATAGATACTGCCTACAGAAAAATTAAAGAACCCTTTGGAGAAATATGAAGAGGTCAGATAGAAAACCAGTCGCAAACAAAGAAGGGGAAGCAGAAAGGTGGAAGGAATATGTAGAGAGTCTGTACAAGGGCGATATACTTGAGGGCAATATAATGGAAGAGGATGCAGCTGAAGATGAAATCGGAGATACCATAGTGGCTGGAGGATTTGACAGAGCACTCAAAGACCCAAGTCGAAACAAGGCCCGGGGAGTAGCCAACATTCCATTAGAACTACTGATAGCCTTGGGAGAGCCAGCCATGACAAAAGTCTACCATCAGTGAGCAAGATGTATGAAACAGGCGAAATACCCTCAGAGTTCAAGTAGAATATAATAATTCCAATTCCAAAAAAAGCACGTGTTGACAGGTGTGAAAATTACCAAACTATCAGTTTAATAAGTCACGGCTGCAAAATACTAACACGAATGCATTATAGAATAGCGGAAAAAATGGTAGAAGCCGACCTCGGCGAAGATCAATTTGTATTCCGTATAAATGTTGCAACACGGGAGGCAATACTGAACCTACGACGTATCTTAGAAGACAGGTTAAGGGAAGGTAAACCTATATTTCTAGCATTTGTAAACTTAGAGAATGATGACTAACTGAAACCCTCAGCTGCCGACAGGTATTGTTGATATACCTCAATGTGGACAGCTGAAAGTGTGTGCCCCGACGGGGACTCGAACCCGGGATCTCCTGCTTACATGGCAGACGCTCTATCCATCTTAGCCACCGAGGACACAGAGGAATTGCGCGACTGCACGGACTTATCCCTTGCACGCTTCCCGTGAGACTCACATTCCCAACTGTCCACAATTCTACATACGTAATGTACTTTATAGACATTTGCCCATCCACTCATTACTCGCGCACGCTTTGGCGATTCCCGTAAGAGTTTGGTCAACCTGTGCGCATTCGCACAGACGAAGGTGCGAATGCGCACAAGTTGCCCAAACTCTTACGGGAATCGTAAGCGTGCGCAAGTAATGAGTGGATGGGCAAATGTCTATAACATCATTTATTCCAGGGAAAAAGCTTCACTGTCATCAACAGTATTCTGTTCTTTCGAGAACGGTTACTGTCTTCATATATATATATATACTTAGAGAATGGTTTTGACAATGCTAACTGGGTTATTCTCTCTCAAATTCTGAAGGTGACTGTGGTAAAATACACGAAGCTAAAGGGTATTTAAAAAATGTACGGAAACCAGATGGCAGTTATGAGTCAAGGGGCATGAAAGGGAAGAAGTGGTTGAGAAGGAAGTGAGACAGGATTGTAGTCTATTCCCGATGTTGTTGAATCTGTATACTGAGCAAGCAGTAAGGGAAGCAAAAGAAAATTTTTGGGTAGGAATTAAAATCCATGGAGAAGATCTAAAAACTTTGAGGTATGCCGATGACATTGTAATTCTGTCAGAGACTGCAAAAGACCTGGAAGAACAGTTGAACGGAATGGCCAGTGTCTTGAAACGTGGGCATACGATCAATATAAACAAAAGCAACACGAGGGTAATGGAATGTTGTCGAGTTAAATCAGGTGATGCCAAGGCAATTAGATTATGAAATGAGACACTTAAAGTAGTAGATGAGTTTTGCTGTTTGGGGAGCAAAATAACTGATGACGGTCGAAGTAGAGAGGATATAAAATGTAGACTGGTTATGGTAAGGAAAGTGTGGCTGATGAAGAGAAATCTGTTACATCAGTATAGATTTAAGTGTCAGGAAGTCTTTTCTGGAAATATTTGTATGGTGTGAAGCAATGTATAGAAGTGAAACACGGACGATAAACTGTTAAGACAAGAAGAGAGTAGAAGCTTTCGAAGTGCGGTGCCACAGAAGAATACTTAACATTAGTTGGATAGATCACGTAACTAATGAGGTACTGACTAGAACTGGGAAGAAGAGGAATTTGTGGCTCAGTTGACTAGAAGAAGGGAGGCACCAAGGGATCACAAATTTAGTATTAGAGGGACGTGTGGCGGGAGACCAAGAGATGAATACAATAAGTAAACTGAGAAGGATGTAGGTTTCTGTCATTACTCGGAATGAAGAAGCTTACACAGGATAGAGTAGCATGGAGAACTGCATCAAACCAGTCTCTGGACTGAAGACCACAACAACAACAACAACAACATAAGGTTTCTCTCAGAGATTCTTTGATACTCACATACTTATTATAATAAGACTTAACTCCGCAATACTCATTATTGTCACCATATAGACTCACTCTTCTTCTACATACAGTAAGTATAGTTCTTAAATTTTCACCATCGTGTTCATGATAGAGATGAAACTGTCATCTCCTGAACTTCAAACAATTCTTGGTTATAAATCGTGTTCCATTATGAGTTTATCACTCGTGCCATGTCGCCTTTATGATGAAGACTGAGTAGTACATTATACACAGGTTTGTTTAAAGAAAACATGGAAGTACCTTGCGCAGATGGTCATGTTCACACCTATATCGGTAAGATGCTTTTTATCTGTGTGTAGTTTTACATTAGACAAATCTGTGTATAATGGTCGTCGGCCACATACAGGCGTAATTCTGGATACCTATGCGTGTGTATAGGACTACTAAATTTTTCAATTGAAAATTCATCTCGTCAGCTGGGCTGAAGCTCTTAAATAAGACATTTCATCTGGATCATCAGTTTAGGTTCCTTTGACTGTGATTCTTGCAAATTCGTTTGCAGAACCCCCGACAAACGTATTTCATACTCGTCATGTTTACATGTCGGAAACGGACTTTCTTTCTCCCTTTGTGCTTTGCGAGCAGGCTTTGGATGTAGTATGTTGTATTGCAGGTATCTGCGTGTTTACATACTGTTATTCAGTGCGGTTGCCGGCATCTTGCGTGCTTCCTGTTAGATCAAACGTCATATTCCCAGATGTCCTGTGGTAAAAAGAAAAAACTGTAATTCTCCAGAGTAAAATTTTTAATCTGCTTTACGATATACATATATTTTCAACAGATGGACTTTGTAATGAAGTAGGCTAGTAATAGAGTACGAAACGTCAGTATTATGCCATCCTGGCATTCGCGTAGAATGAATATAAAACCACGGAAACAGCCTATAAGATCATTTCGTCTCCTTTTTTTTAACATTTCAAGAAGGGCGGGGATTGCTGAACCCCCAACCCCCCATTATTTTGATCCTTCGATCTTAGCCACTAAGAAAACAGCCTACTATCTTTTTAACTTGGTTATTCAATAAAGGTTCTTACTGAATTAACTGTATGTAACGACGATTTAAATTATTCTTTCTCACAATAATTTTCGTTACAAATTATGCATTTAGTGCGATTCTTAAGGTCACTTGTGTACTGCACAACTTTGTGAGGGAAAGCAGTGGATACAACTCTGAGGATTCCGTATCGTGTCCTACGGACAGCATCCCGACTCAGGGGATCGTGAAAGTGTAAGTGGGCTTATTGGTAACGCCACGTAGCGCTCTGTGTGAGAATCACTGGCTGTGCTGTGTGCAGTCTGTGTCTAGTTTGCATTGTTGTCTGCCATTGTAGTGTTGGGCAGCGGCAGCTGGATGTGAACAGCGCGTAGCGTTGCGCAGTTGGAGGTGAGCCGCCAGCAGTGGTGGATGTGGGGAGAGAGATGGCGGAGTTTTGAAATTTGTAAGTCTGTCATGAACTGCTATATATATTATGACTTTTAAGGTAAATACATTGTTTGTTCTCTATTAAAATCTTTCATTTGCTAACTATGCCTATCAGTAGTTAGTGCCTTCCGTAGTTTGAATCTTTTATTTAGCTGGCAGTAGTGGCGCTCGCTGTATTGCAGTAGCTTGAGTAGCGAAGATTTTTGTGAGGTAAGTGATTTGTGAAAGGTATAGTTTAATGTTAGTCAGCGCCCATTCTTTTGTAGGGATTATTGAAAGTCAGATTGCGTTGCGCTAAAAATATTGTATGTCAGTTTAAGCACAGTCTGTATAAAATTTTTCAAAGGGGACGTTTCAAAAGGAACACACATAAGAGATCAGTTTGCTGAATATTTCTGTTCTACAGCAGGTTCTGTACTCTGCCAAAACCGAGAAACAAACATTGCTGAATAAAAGAAGACTGCTGGCATATCAAGACACCTCTTATTGTATTTACGTAGTGTAACAGATGTAATTTACCTGATATCCTTGACAAAATTTAAATATTAAGTTCCAGTATTTTTTATCTTTTTATATTACCATTGTTAAGTGCTTTTAATACACTTACCTAAGGCATCTTTCTCTTCTTTATGCAACTCGTCCCAGTCTTCATAAGTAACATTGGATGTCACAGCTAGCTAATCACGTCTTCTTTTCTGTCTGTTTTGATAGTTCGCGTTTTGAATGTCGTGTAAAAAACGTCGCGCTTGAACATCAGTAGTAATCAAGTTTCATTTTATCAGTCGCGTACACCGAAACATCTGTAACTTAACACTTCACTACACACACTGTACTATATGTGTTGTACACACTGCATGGATTCTATTGAGTTTGCGTGGGAACGCAATGTGGGCAGCGTCAGTTGACGCTGGGAAATGGGCCTCGTTCTCTCTGACCAGCGTCTGACCTTGAGGATACGCCTTCTCGTCCGACGATGGCAGAGAAAAACTCTGTGTGTGTGGCCACTACGGATCCTCTCCAGCCTGCCTATAAACTGTGGTCCCTTTTGACGCTCAGCGTCGAGCTTCAAAAAACGCAATTGTGTGCGTAGCGAGGCCCGGATCTAGGGACTGCAGGTGGCCGAGTGGAGGTGGGGGGGGGGGGGGGGGGCAAACCGCAATATCTGCCCAGGCTGTCCCGGGCAGCAACTTCAGTGAGCGCCAAATTCAAATCCTTGAAGAAAAAAAAAACCTTGTTTCACAATGTACCTAGCGTCCAGCGCACGTAGGTCTTTCAGTTATTCGTATGATTTCGAAAACGCATCCCTGGTGGCTTTTGAACATTTTTCAAAACTTTCAAAGTTTATTTCTGAACGAATCATAAGTTGTTTTTTGAATGCGTGCGTAGCGTACGTGATGTGTCCGACAGAGGAATCCCCATCACATCAAGCAATAAAAATCTTTCCCGCGGACAAAAATGACCTGAATAAGCTCGAAAGAGTGAATACCCATAACTGTTTGTTTATGTGGTTGCTTGGGTATTCGAGTGATAAGCGTTGCTATAATTACTAGCGAAATCCATGGATTCACACTACCAAAGTGGAAATAAAGCCTAACAGGAATAACAGGTAACAAAGATTAGGTACTATCTTCTCGGTGTATCCAAGAAAATGAAAGTTTGATAGAAAATTTTTGCCAGATCGCCATACTACTAAAGGCCAGTTGTACAGTCCCCGATTAGAAGCCACTTAAGTTCTTTCTCGGAATAGCGTGGAAAAGTCGTTGTACGAACACGTAATAACGACTAACCGGAGAATAAACGGGGGATAACTGAACTGGTGATTCTTGCATGTGAATGAAATTTCCTGCTCATACAGCATTTTGGTCTGAAGATGACCACAGGCGTGGTCGAAACCAGTTACCAGAATAAACACATTTGTGATCAAGACTGATTTTAATAGTAACTGTCGGTAATGACGTTGATCACTGTCTGCTCCCACGATGTATTAAACGTACATAAAACTTTTTGCTTGTAATAGGCCTAATGGGCACTTGATTTTGGAACTTTGTGGATTATATTCTGTCGTGTTATTTATGTGAATGAGGTGGATAATAATGACAATTTGTGCCAAAACAGTCTCGCTTATTTGGCGTGTTTTACAGCTGCTACAATATTAGAAAGGCCCTTTTCGTGTTATCTAGCAAACCGATAAATCACACCCATCTTGGGTACTGCACATACTAACAGCTTTTTCAGTATTAGACAACGACATATTTTCACGTAGGAAAACGTTTGCCGAACTTCGATGAGGTAATAGCATAAGGGAAAACACTCTGTGTAAAGCTATAGCAGGATTAGAGATAAGAAAATGCTGGGACCTAAGATTTAAAGAAATGTGTACTATCTTGGTTGTTTCTTGTCTGTACTGGTTTTATGTTTCCTATATTTAATTTTATGTCACAAAAAAGGGAAAGTTAAGAGCTAACAGGCAATAAAGAGTGCAAATTTTCTAAAGCGTTCTTATTCTCCCGGTCGGAAATGATCCCACCCAGTATTAATTGTGAGTTTTTTTAAAATGGGGTAGGATGTTAAACCGGCGTGACGGTGTGAAGAGGCGAGGCGCTGCACTTTGGCACACCTTAAACCAAATTACTTGTCTTGCATTTCCTCGAACATATACGGGACGTTCAAAAAGTCTCTACGCAGTGCCGTATGATTGTTAGCCGCGCGTGCCGTATGCCGCAGTGAATATACCGAAATGAACTCAGTGAAATACAAGTTATTGATTTATTGAATATTCATTTTTACTTAAAAATTTTCACATTAAATGTTGAAAGTGCCCCCCCCCCCCCCTGTTTTTGAATACACAATTCAATTCGTCTAATCATGTTTCCAAACACAAGCTGTAACATTTTTGCGGAAATAAGGAGTGAAAGTGGATACTGAAGTTTTTAATTCGTCGATGGATTTTGGACGGCTTTTACAGACAGTTGAAGAAAGAGACAGGTGGTGTTACGTCAAGCGATCGTAGATATACCCGGATAAATGAAACCACGCCTCATCAGTGAAAAACGTTTCGTTAAGAGTATCCCTTCCATTTTGTTGAACGAAATTTTTGAACCATTGACAATAATGCAGTCTCTTGCCATGATCAGTATTTTTCAGTTCTTGCACGACTGTCACTTCGTATGGGAAAAGTTCTAATTTTTTCCTTACAGCTGTATGGGCAGTTCCGACACTAACTTCGATTTCCTGAGCGTGTTTTCATACTGACTTGTTCGGACTCATGGACATTTTATCGGAAATATCGAGTAGTTTATCCTCAAACAAAACGCTAGGACGAGTACTCCCCGGTGCAACTGTCACTGAACCCGTACTTCGAAATTTGTTAATCAAATCTCGCACGTATCGTGATGTGGGAGTTTTGTCTACGGTAAAACTGAATTACACTATGACTAACTGAAACTGTGTATTTAACGTCAGTGTTGAACACTTGTTCGACTAAAAACACACATTCTTCAATGGTCAGCATTTTAACAGTGACAAAAACGAAACAAACGAACAAAGGAACTAAATTTAAACGTTCACGTTAACACGTAACGACACCCATCAACGATACTACTGACGCTGGATGAGATAAACGAAACAGTAGAATGTTGGGAGAGTCCACTTGAAGGGAAGTACCCCAGGCAGGTGAACAATCATACGGACGCGCGGCTAACAATCATACGGCACTGCGGAGAGACTTTTTGAACACCTCGTGCGTTTTATGTATCAAACTCTTCAAAAAGATGTACTTTACAAAAAGAACATGTTTTTGAAAAATGGATTTTTTTTAAATTTTTAACGTCCTATCTTAAATGCTCGAATGGGACGGGGTGGGCGCGCCACTATCAAATTCTTGGCCGATTCGCAAATATTGTAGATCCAGGGCTGTCCATAGCCTTAGAAGGGCGAACTGTCACACGACCTGCGCCTCTCGGTGGCCGCCTATTCCAGTTGACCGCCAAGATGCCTTTCAAGCCTGACCTGACTGATTGCGGGCTGCCCGTGCTGCTCAGTCCGTAGCGGATAGCTGAGACGCCACCCAAGTAGGAGCTGCTGGCCGCAGAGGTGAAAGCCACCGAAAACTCATTAGCAGCTTGCACGTGTAGTGCGGTAAGACCTGCCTCCCGCGGCTGTCAAATGCGCCAGTAGGTGAGCACGGCAGCTCTGACTGGCGGCGAATCTGTGCACTGAGGCAACTCGGTGCAGGCCGGACCGGTAGTACAGTTAGCGTTGCGTCAAAGCCCCACTCTGTACGATCGCCACTGTACAATAACAACCATTTCTGCAGTGAGGCCTGTGATTTGTGGCTCAAGGCCAGAAGCCATACCGGCAAGCCGCGTTCTGCCTGGCCATGCAGTTTACCGTCGCAGGACGCAAAGCTCGCCAGCGTCTGGGCTTGTTTGGGCTCTGCACCCTTGGACTGTTACGAGACATACCTCAGACTGCCCCTCTCCGCCAGCAGCTCTCCCCCCCCCCCCCCCCCAACAGCAGCTGCAAATGCGCACCGGGATGTGGAAGGCCGGCCGCGGTGCCCAAGCTGTTCTAGGCGCTTCAGTCTGGAACCGTGCGACCGCTACGGGCGCAGGTCCGAATCCTGCCTCGGGCAAGGATGTGTGTGATGTCCTTAGGTTAGTTAGGTTTAAGTAGTTCTAAGTTCTAGGGGACTGATGACCTCATATGTTAAGTCCCATAGTGCTCAGAGCCATTTGAACCATTTGGGTGTGGAGGCAACGTCGCCGTCCGTTGTCGACCAGACTCAGGGCTCCTCTCCGGCTCCTTCATGAGGACATGGCAAGTCGTATCACGGCGTATAGGGTCACCAGCGGGGCGGACGTCTTATATCCTCGACGCGCTTACTGTTCTTGGCAGAATGCGATCTTTCGACCAGCTGGCCCAAAGGGAACTAGCTAGGCGCACTGAGTACAAGTTATCGGTCTTGATAGATGCCACAAGAATGTGAGAACTGAACAATTTACCGGTAATAACTGTCTATGACTATAGTCATCCGTCGCTAAATTAATAGCTTTGTCTGACTACTCATAAATTGTGGAGGGTAAACAGGAGTATTACAGTTGCTGAGTAAAAGTCATCACTTTTTAAAAGTGACTGCTTTGCACAGAGTAAGCGAACTGTCAGTTGTGCAAAAAATGCCTTCAATCCTCTATCCAGACTGACTCCAGTTAAGCCAAATTTCCAATCCAGTCGTAGGACCCTGGAGTTCAACAGAATAAAACTTCAAACAGCAAATCACTTAGAGCGGAAATTAACACCAACACCATCGTCTTTTTGCGTAATACATACAGAATATCTAGCCTTTACTGTCGATCGTTACATTTTAAAAATAGCTATAGATTGCTGGAAAGTTACGCACAAAATGGTTCAAATGGCTCTGAGCACTATGGGACTCAATTGCTGAGGTCATTAGTCCCCTAGAACTTAGAACTAGTTAAACCTAACTAACCTAAGGACATCACAAACATCCATGCCCGAGGCACGATTCGAACCTGCGACCGTTGCGGTCTTGCGGTTCCAGACTGCAGCGCCTTTAACCGCACGGCCACTTCGGCCGGCAGTTACGTACAGATCGGAACAAAACCTTCTGTTGGTCATTTATCACAATCTCAATCTGCAACGGCGAGGCTATGGACTCGTTGGCTGCTGCTTTATTCCGGCACAGTTGTCTGGTGCACACTGGCTGTCGACCAGGAACTCGGTTCACCGATAGTTTTACCAGCAGCGGCACCCCATGACCTGCGTTATACTTCCCAGAAAGGACATCAACTTCCATTAACACATGACACCGCCCCCTTGTGATGTGAGGGTTGCCCTCTCAGCTGTCTATGTAACATTCCATTATGACGTGCCTACACCACGAGTCTGCGGGTAAAAAAATTTAAGATGGCCTATATAAATGGTGCGTCACGTGTTTGGAGTCGAAGGCCGCATCAGTCAGAAAACTTACAAAAGCTAGTCCTTTATAAAATGCGACTTTTAATGTATGAATATAGTCTCTAAACATCCCAGATAATTTATAGGCAGTTGTAAATGGGAAGAAAATTCACAAAAAGCGTAAAAAATACATTATTTGCGTTTGCAGCTGGACAGTGTGGTTTTCTCCCAGTAGATGTCGAAATACTGATAACACATACAGAAAATGTCATATTCAATAGCATTATCTCTTAAATATTATCCTGGATGGAGAATGTATGTTTATCATATCTGATGTCCAGAACTCTAGTTTTTGAAATAATCGCTATTCTCTTTCCTTTCTGAAATGTATCAGTCAGTTTAATATGTATCTCTTCATTAGAATTTAACATTTCATAATCGATGGAATTGCTTTTTTGCAGTGTTGCGGAGAGAAAGTTTGAAAGTATCCATTTTTAACGATTGTCATCTTCTACCTATTTCCAAAACTGTTTGTCTCTTCATCACAGACGACGTGAAGTTTCCGAACAGTTCTTCCAGGCGTGTATGTCCAGAATTTCCGTATGCGTTATGAATCTACTTCGTCTATTTGCCCGGCAAATCGAAAAAAGAAGAAACAGTATGTCACCTTGCATCACTCTACACAGTAGCCATTTGGTTAGTTCATGCTACACCTTTTTCTCGCAGAAACGAAGTGAGATTTAAACGTACGAATAATGTAACATCTCACTGCGCATCTAGAACGCACTCAGTTTTCATGAATTTTGTTTTGTAGTGGAACAACGTTCCTCGAGAAATTTTAATTTGAATAAATGAAGACGAGGCTCACACTAATGATATTCGCTTTAGCTACCAGAATTTTAAAGATGAGAACACTAAAAGTACCTTAGCAAACCGTCTCGTTTAAATATGTGAAATCTATTTGTTTTATGTACAAGTACAAATTACGGCCACAAATTACGAAATAAGGCTTATACTAAGGTTTCGACTAAATCGTTAGTGTGATTTATTATTCAGGGACAAACAGTGTTGGCTCCTTATCAGTGTACGATTTAAAATAAAGTGTGGCGGTTCCACATCAGTCAAACAAGGCTTTCACCGTACACAGCAGCAGGCACCATCCCGTACACTTGAGTGATTGCCACGGTAGTCTCAGGTTGGAAGTATCTATCAGCAAATTGTGCCCCTGGTATTAGGTAGCTGCATTCCGATTTGAATCTTGTTTTCCTTCAGTTACTCACTCTAGCGCACAAGTATAAAATTTACATCCCCTTCCGCTAAAATCAGCCAACAGCTTTGCCGCAGTGGCAACACAGTTACACTTCAGATCACTGAATTTAAGCGCTGACTGGCTGGTTAGCGCTTGGATGGGTGAAGAGTCTGCCGAGCGCTATTGGCAACTCGGGATGCACTCAGACCAAACGAGGCAAACTGAGGAACTACTGGATTGAGAAACGGCGGAAGCTGACAACGTCCGGCAGAGCAGTGTGCTGACCACATGCCCCACCATGTCCACACCCAGTGACGCCTAGCGGCTCAGGACCTTCCAGACTTGTCCGCGGAGTTCAGCTAAAATTAAACTACTCAATGCGACAAGTGCTACACTTTCACCACAGAACTTTGAAACAAATTTCACGTTACTAACACACGATGTGACGGTGGTTCAAGTGGGAAATTACTAATGATTCCCGAAATTTGTATTTTTTATACTATTCAAACAAATTGGGCACATGGGTAACAGGTAAGACGAATGGTGACTTGTGCTCCCAAATTAATTAATTGAGAAATCGACTATTCATCGATTAGGGATTGGGCATCCTCAAAAGTCACCAGAATCTTCAGGCGTTACAAAATTTGTATCACAATTGGAAGAGCTGTCAGATGTAAAAGATACTGGGAAAGTGAAACAGGCCAGCTACAAAGGAACTAAACTAGTGTAACTAGTACTAGATTAGGTTCCTCCCCACGGGAAACAAACCGTTGGCCTGAAAAATTACCAGTTCATGACACTGATGTGGGTGTGCCAACTGTAAAAATTGTTAGTTCGCCTAAACAGGTCATTCCAAAGGGTTTAAATATGCTACATCTCATGTTAGTAAACTGTCAAAGTGTCTGTAGCAACATCCCCGAGTTACTCACCGAAATAAACAGTAGCAATGTCAATATTGTATTAGGTATCGAAAACTGGTTGAAACCAGACATAAATCGCAGTGAAATTTTGAACTCGGATTGGACAATGTTCAGGAAGGATAGGACCGATGCTATAGGAGGTGGTGTGTTCATTTCAGTTAACAGCTGTTTAAACACAGTTGAGATCGATACCTGGTCGGACTGTCAAATAGCCTGAATAAAGCTGTGAATCAGACAAGGATTGACCATCGTATTAGGATGTTTTTATGGACCATCAGCATCCGCAACAAACGTCGCAGAACGTTTCAGAGAAAGTCTTGAGTACACAGGAAATAAATATCCAAATTAACCATTAGTTATTGGTGGAGACTTTAATCTGGCATCCATTGACTGGGAAAATTCCACGTTTATCACAGGGGCAGAAGCACAGACTCGTGTGAAGTTATTCTAGGAGCGCTCTCAACATACGACCTTGAGCAATTGGTTAGAAAACCAACTCGAGACGGAAACATATTAGATATGTTGGTGACAAACAGACTTGATCTCTTTAAGGAAGATAATCTAGAAGGAGGTATTAGCGACCATAATGTTTTCGTGCCCTCTATGTCAGTGGAAGTTGCAAGGAAATCAAAGAAACAGCGTAGAGTTTTCTAATTTGTGAAAGCAAATAAAAGTGTCATTAATGAATATCTTCGTAGCTCCAACATTCACCGTGGGACACAAAGATATTGAGCATCTTTGGTCGGAATTTAAAGGTATTGTCCACCACGTGCTAGAGAAGTGTGTGATTAGCAAAAATATAAGGGCGGGAAAGGATTTACCTTGGTACGACAAACATATTAGGAAGTTGCTGAGAAAGAAGAGAAGTTTGCACAGTCGTTTTAAAAGTTGTCAGTGCCCCGCCGACAAACATAAATTATGCGAAATGAAAGCAGCTGTCAAAAGGTCAGTGAGAGATTCTTTTAATGAATTTGAAAACAATATGCTATCTGCAGATTCTAAAAGTGACACCAAAAATTTTTGGTCGTACGTAAAATCTACGAATACTACAAATAATTCAGTGCCTTCTCTTGCTGACAGTGCGGGTAATGTAAGAAGGCCGAAATTCTAAACATAGCTTTCAAAAACTCGTTTACGGTAGAGGACTGCAGCACCATTCCCCCTTTCAACTATCGAACAAACGCAAGGATGGCCGATATAGTGTTTAGTGTATCTGGGATTGTAAAACAGTTAAGATCCTTAGATTTCAGGAAAGCATCTGGCTCAGACGGTATCCCCATAAGATTATATGTTTACTATGCTACAAATATAACACCATTCTTATCCATCATCTGTCAGACATCATTGGAACTGTTCAAAGTTCCACGGGACTGGAAGAAGGCCCAGGTCAAACCAATCTATAAAAATGGGAGAAAATCGGATACACATAATTACCGGCCAATTTCACTAACGTCTATTTTTTGCATGATATACAACAGGCTCTAGATACCGGTTCCCAGGTTGATGCCACATTTGTCGACTTTCGAAAGGCGTTCGACACAGTTCTGCACTGTCGTTTGCTCCAAAAAACGCGCGCTTACGGCCTATCCGGTGACATACGCGGTTGGATAGAAAGTTTTCCAACATACAGAGAGCAGTATGTCGTCCTGAATGGGCTGACTTCAACAGAAACAAGCGTAACTTCAGGTATGCCCCAGGGCAGCGTAATAGGTCCGCTGCTTTTTACGATTTACATCAACGATCTGGTTGATGGTATTGACAGCGGCAATAGACAGTTTGCCGATGATGCTGTAGTCTACAGGTAAGTAGTATCACACGAAAGTTGTGACCAAACCAATGAGGATTTGCAGAAAATAAATGCGTGGTGTAATGAGTGGCAGTTATCTTTCAACATCTTAAGCCTGGAGTACGCCAAACTATTCCTGGACTATTCCGCAAGGACACTACGCCCGGGTTCCCGGGTTCGATCCCCGGCGGGGTCAGGGATTTTCTCTGCCTCGTGATGACTGGGTGTTGTGTGCTATCTTTAGGTTAGTTAGGTTTAAGTAGTTCTAAGTTCAAGGGGACTGATGACCATAGATGTTAAGTCCCATAGTGCTCAGAGCCAGCTGCAAGGACAGGCCTTATACATGCAAAACAGCAGCCACCACTATACAGTTTAGCTCCTGCCAGTGACAACGCTGAAGGCTGCAGGCATAGTTGGCTATACATTAGTGGGATGCATCCCTTTTATCTGAGTTCCAAGGATTTTGAATCCTTGCTGATCTTACATGCCAGGATTTGCATTGCAGGCGTTCGGAACTCCAAGCATGCTTCGTTGCACACAAAACTTACTGGCAAACGACGTGTATTTCCGGTGGCATAGCTGGGGGGGGGGGGGGGGGCGGTGGCATAACGATCCCTATCATACTCCGCATCAGAAGGCAATCTGAAGTCACCGATGTCACAATCATTTAAGGGATACCAGTGTACATTTACTCGTCAACAAGCAAAGCAGTCATTTTTAGTAATATTTCTGAGAGTTCTGGGACAAACTAAACTAACACCAGGGTCTTCAAAAGCCTCCATGAACTTTCAGTAGTTATATGCTGAGGTTACTGGCTTCTCCATCTTCATGAGCAGGAATGGGAATAGAAGTTGTGACTGTGAAAGAGGGTAACGAAATGTATGTTTCAGTCCTCCACCCCCTACTGTGTAAAGAGATGTACTACAGCTCCTTACTGGCACCCACTAGTCTGAAACTACGAACTCCTCACGCAGGCTGTAAAGGCCCAAGGGATGTCTCCCGAGTGCTGTGTCATCCTCTGCCTTGTGCTGTCATGCACATGTGGTATGTAGGAGCATGTAGTCAACACACTTCTCTTCCATCTGTTTCTCAGACTTCCCTTAATTACTATCCGCCAGTTTTCTCCGAAATGTCAGCGCTTCACCCATGCAGTGAAGGCCAAAGGGATATCTATTAGGTGTTCTGTGATTGTCTGCCTTGCAGCATCATGCGGATGTTGTATGGATGGGCATGTGGTTAGCACACCACTCTCCCAGCCACTTTTGCAGGCTTTTCAGGCCGTGGAACCGTTAATGGTCGGTTAAGTGGCTCCTCCACTGGCATCACGAGGTTGAATCTGTACCATTCCTCCCACTAAGGAAAAATTCTTGGCGGTAAGGGGAAACGAGTATGGGTCCTCCAAATGCTAACCACTCTGTTATGAAGGCTGACTTTCTCCAGAAGTCCCAAGCAATAAGTACTGTAGTGTTGCATTCACCCCTCACGTATCTGCAAAACACCCTGAACAAAGTTACTGCCTTGTTTTATTGAACCACATCTCCTTCTCTACAAAAGGATGGACAAATTCGCTGTTGAGTTAAGCAAGGGCACTGACGCCGCACTTGACACATCGGCCACCTGCAGACTGTGTACTGCTACCTCGCCTCATACGTGTGCCACGACATTCTTCGTGACCCTCGACACATGTCAGTCGCCAGAAGCGTGCTCCTGTACCAGCGAGACAGAGAGAGAAAGAGAAATAAACTCTTCCTCTGTGACATAGTGCATAGAGCACAGATGCATTCGCCTTTGACTGCGACATGCTAGAGGCTCTACGGGCCTCTGTGTCGGTGCGGTAATTATGGAGAGAGTTTCTCGTTAATGTATTCGTGCGCAGTCGGAAGAAAATGGTCGCCAAGCACCTACGCGGTAGAGCAAGTGCAACAAACATATTAACAGCCTTTGACGATAACACGATCTAGCAGCCGCTGTATACCTCCGTATCAGTGCGGTAGTTACGGAGAGTTTCCCAGTACTACAGTCGCGCATGGTCGGAAGAACTTGGTTTCCAGTCGCGTAAGCAGCATTTTAAATCTAGTGGACGGAACAACAAGGATGCGAAATATTGGTGCACGTAGTAACACACAAGGAACGAATACAAACACCTAAACGCAATTAAAACATGAGTAACAACGTGATGATGGATATTGAAGGGTTTTACACTGAAACCACATACATTATTATCAAAGAAATTTTCTTAACAGTGTGAAATCAAGACGGCAACAGTATTGGTTCATTAAAACAATCGTTTCACCAAGGCTGTCTGTCTCAAATCTGCAAACACATCCAGCAATAAACACAGCATTGTGGTTGTCGAGCAGCCATCATGGAATGCGTGGAACCAGAGGGGCCTTGAGTACTACGTTCTGACAGGTAAATGGAAACGTCGTGTGGCTAGGGCCTCCCATCGGGTAGACCGTTCGCCTGGTGCAGGTCTTTTGATTTGACGCCACTTCGGCGACCTGCGCGTCGATGGGGATGAAATGATGATGATCAGGACAACACAACACCCAGTCCCTGAGCGGAGAAAATCTCCGACCCAGCCGGGAATCGAACCCGGGCCCTTAGGATTGACAGTCTGTCACGCTGACCACCCACCGGGGCGGACTGTTCTGACAGGTATTGTGACTAGACTGTATGACGAACAGAGCTGTAATGTACTTGTCGAAGAACAACAGAAAGCGAACTATATCGAACAGAAGCTATTCCATGAGGTGAATGTTGTCATTATTGACGACGACTGCCCACTGTTAGAGAAATTACGGTCATAAACCGAAAAAAATAGTGTTGTGCAATGCACACAAGAACCCAAATGACATTTTTGCTGTTGAATATGTGATGGTGAAGAGGTTAAGGGAACAAAAATTTCAGGAACAATAATATCAAACTTTGAAAAGGAAATAGCCGACTTTTTGATCGTATCTCATGGAAACTGTAATGACAGGACAAGGAAGTAAATATAGATGTGTGCCCAACACAGCTGAAACAGTATAGTAATGAAGGCATAAGCAAAGGTTTATACAGAAGACCTTGGCCCCACCGAACTCATGAAGCTCTATTAAGAACATATTTTGCCAAGGCATACATCACAGCAAACAAAGTATATGTGTGTGAGTTATTAACAAGAACCATTGCCAGTTACATAAGAGCTCTTTAAGGAGGCACGTGATATGAACTTCAGTTTCACACCCTTCACTGCAACTATACAAAAAGATAATGTTCGAGTGTGTGTGTATATTGGTTGTCGCAAGTGACATAAGTGAACATCAACTGACAAAGTCACGAGATGATCGATCATCAGTAGCGAAAATGATGCTGTTTGAAGCAACATATAGCTTGAACAGCAGTGATACTAAAAAAGTTATTGTGAGGATGATTTTGATTCATCAGTTTCATGGAGTTGTGGTTCTCGAAAAACCTCGACATAGTGCTACGGAAGTGAAATTATCTGTGAATGAGTGGTCCGATTTATGCACAAAATCTGTGCAAAGTTATCAGAAATTCTGAAACGATCTCATTGATACTGGATGATCGTACCATTTGCAGTGGTGATTTTCCCAGAACTTTAAAGATATACAAGATGGAATGCATCCACATACAGGAACATGCGTTTAAGAATCTAATGTATGCTAGTTACACCATGCAACAAGAACTGAATGAACGCAGTACCTAGCACACATATGTAAATAGCTTCTACCAGAATCTGGAAGGATCTGATTCACGTTGCATTGCAGAATATTCAGTCTACAGAGGAAATTACTACTCAGCTTTTTGATCCATGTTGTGCATCAATAGACGGTACTATGTATGAAATGACCTTGGCAGACGTAGACACAGAACTCCGTTCACGTGTAAGGTTTATATACCCAGTGTCAGGTAATAATTTATTATTAAAAAGTGTAAGTTCATATTAGGTCTTACGATAGCCGCATTGAAAACTGAAACTTTTAATTTTTATATTTGTATGTGATTTAGGCAATTAAAACGTGCGTTCTGTTTGTTTCGCTACAAAACCCATGTCTACTAACGTAAACGCATATAGAATATAATGACTGATGGACAAAACATACCGATCACAACGACTTCAGAGTAAGAGATTGGTCTTGCAGTAGTGCAGAAAATCAAAAGAAGAATAAGAGAATACTACTCCCAGATACTATATGCTTGATAACAGACATGCAATCAGATTGTGGCATGAAAATGGTTACTATGTGATCATTAATGCATCCAGATGGCATTCCCTTTGAACATGTCTCCATTATTTGATAACATGTAAAAAAATCTTAGCAAACATTTTTTAATTGCCTGGGTCATGACATATAAAAATTAAGCTATGATGACTCGGCTAATTTCAGTTGTCAGTGCAACCATCCTCTCATAATGTTCATATTAGGTCTTAGGATAGTTGCCTTGAGAACTGAAATTTTTAATTTTTATGTATGTACATGATTTTGGTAATTAAAAGGTGTCTGGAGATTGATTTTTTACATTTTATCAAATGACATAGGATCGCCTTCTCCTTCTCTGAAACTGTTAGGCCTTACTAACGTCTACATATTTTCGAAAACATTATTCCTGCCTACATAATACCTACTACATGTGATACTTTTGGGTGTGGATGATGTCATAGTTGCAACACTCAGCAAAAGCAGCGATATTCCGTCACCTGAGACAGTGAGTCAAATACAGTATACACTTTTGATGATGTCACCACCAAAAAGCTTTTGAAATACTAAAATATTTCACCTTTCGCCAGCATATGTTGTATTTGAGATAAATGTCTTCTGGTATTCCAAAGCAATTAGTGAGGGAAAGTACAGACCTTATTATTGCTTTCAAACAAGATAACAGGATTGTAAAACATATTAATGTTTTAAAACATTGTGTACCAGAAAGCAAGTGTGTCAGTACGGCGCACACAATGGACAAATATGGTCATATGAGGTAGTGACAGGAACGAATGTGTGAAGCCCTCAGAGCTGAAATAGTGAACGTAGTGACAGATGTATACAAACAGGGTAAATATGTGAAATATGGGCATCACAAGAGTGTCAGGAAAATACGGAACAACGTGGAAAAACTTGAGATGTTGACCGATCGTGTTTTGGGTCTGGAAAACGAAATTAGCTCATATAGAGCGTATGTCGCCAGGCGCATTTTCTCTGCTGTTTCTGAACGCATAGAGGACGTCAGCAAAAACAAAACAAAAAAAAAAGTGCTCATCACATTTTTAAAGCGATACCCAGCGGTGACGGGAATGTCGTTTTGATCACCGTTACAAACAATATGATTAAGAAAGTAGAATTTTGTGTGTCCATTCGATATAGTGGTTCGAAATCAGTCTAGTGCGATATTTTTTTTTCATCAGTGGGTCTTAACAGGGACAGTAGAACACGATGAATAACCAGTACTCCGGCAGTGATGTCACTGCTCCGGCCTGTTGACTGCTACTGTCATGCAGCTGATCTGCTCGGTAGTTCCTGGACTGCTGGCTATTCTTAATGTTTTACTGTCCCTGTTAATATATACCGATGAAACTAATACTGCACTAGACTGATTTGGGACCGCTCTATCGAATTCGTGCTTTAAAAATCGCTTTGTTTGTAATGGCATACAAACTGCTGCTTTCCGTCGACGAAGGGCGTCACATGAAAAACGTGATGACCATTATTTGTCTGTGCTGATTCCAGCTACATACTGCAGAAACTAAACTCATAATATCAACCGAAACACCAGAAAAAATATGACTGATGCCTCTTAGCAGACACCCATTTTGAACACGGGATGGGTCGTTTTAGGGGGAGTTGCCACTCAACGCGGCACTGTTTAAAAGGCCATTGATAACACTGAAATCACTACTGGGCCGAGGAGAAAAATAAAGTGAAGGGAAAAGGTGTTGGTCTCCATGCTATCAGCCGGCCAGAATGGCCGAGCCCTTCTAGGCGCTTCAGTCTGGAACCGCGCGACCGCTACGGTCGCAGGTTCGAATCCTGCCTCGGGCATGGATGTGTGTGATGTCCTTAGGTTAGTTAGGTTTAAGTAGTTCTAAGTTCTAGGGGACTGATGATCTCAGATGTTAAGTCCCATGGTGCTCAGAGCCATTTTAACCAAACCCATGCTGTCATTGACGGTTCTTGTGCTTTCATTGGTGGTATTTTAAACTTTGCGCTTTTCAACGATGATATAGTCATGGTAATGGGTAGCTTGTAGTTATTGTTCGCTGTGGAGGTATTGAGACTACTGGTGGCATTGAAGTTTTTAATAACCATGACGTCATTGCCTACCGTACTTTCAGTGTCGGTGAAGTACTTAGTAAGGACATTGGTACTTTTCGTTATTGTTCTACGATGCCTTTTGTGTTGAGAATCCGTGGACGTCGTAAGATGTATAAAGGTGAAGCTATTTATGTGTGGTGTAAAGGGTCTGGTGTTTGTGAAATGTAAATCTTCTTCGTGAGTTGACTTTATCCATACTAATATTATAAGTGCGAAAGTAACTCTCTTGGGATTTCACGACTAAATCACTGAAAATGTTGGAAATTTGTGGAAAGGTCTTATGGGACCAAACTACTGAGGTTATCGGTCGCTAAGCCTACACACTACTTAATCTAACTTAAACCAACTTATGCTAAGGACAATACACACACACACACACACACACACACACACACACACACACACACATGCCCGAGGGAGGACTCGAACCTCCGGCGGGGAGAGCCGCACGGACGATGACAAGCCACTGAACCTACTTCGATACTATCTGGTATGGAGATACCATGAACGCTAAGGAAGAACGTAGGCTATTTTAGAAAGTGTGTAGGAAGAACATAACGTGAAATACGGAACAGTAATTATTCTCTGACTTTTGAAATTTATCATATTTGTCAAAAAGCTTTTATTGATTGATATGTTCTATATAATACGATACAACGTAATGAATACAGTCTTCATACAATCTTCTACGTGTTTCATGCATACTTTCACACTAATATCAATCACAAACCCGTCACATTTTAGCATCTGAGCGCATACGTCTGTTACAACTTCTCTGTTCCTTTTCAATATACATGAACAGCTCGTGGTCACGCGGTCGGCGTTATTGTTTGAAGATAAAGGGTTCCGTGGTTCAGTTGTCGCATATGTCGTTTTTTCTTCTTGCTTGCATCTGTATTTGTGTGTTGCCCTCGTTATGATTTTACTATCATAAACGAGCAACTCACCGACAAATACACTACTGGCCATTAAAATTGCTACACCACGAAGATAACCGACAGGAAGAAGATGCTGTGATATGCAAATGATTAGCTTTCCAGAGCATTCACACAAGGTTGGCGCCGGTGGCGACACCTACAACGTGCTGACATGAGGAATGTTTCCAACCGATTTCTCATACACAAACAGCAGTTGACCGGCGTTGCCTGGTGAAACGTTGTTGTGATGCCTCGTGTAAGGATGAGACATGCGTACCATCACGTTTCCGTCTTTGATAAAGGTCGGATTGTAGCCTATAGCGATTGCGGTTTATCGTACCGCGACATTGCTGCTTGCGTTGGTCGAGATCCAATGTCTGTTAGCAGAATATGGAATCGGTGGGTTCAGGAGGGTAATACGGAACGCCGTGCTGGATCCCAACGGCCTCGTATCACTAGCAGTCGAGATAACAGGCATCTTATCCGCAGGGCTATAACGGATCGTGCAGCCACGTCTCGATCCCTGAGTCAACACATGGGGACGTTTGCAAGACAACAATCATCTGCACGAACAGTTCGACGAATTTTGCAGCAGCGTGGACTATCAGCTCGGAGACCATGGCTGCGGTTACCCTTGACGCTGCATCACAGACAGGAGCGCCTGCGATGGTGTACTCAACGACGAACCTGGGTGCACTAATGGCAAAAGGTCATTTTTTCTGATGAATCCAGGTTTTGTCTACATCATCATGATGATCGCATCCGTGTTTGTCGACAATGGAAGCGTGTATTCGTCATCGCTACACTGGCGTATCACGGTACGGGGTGCTATTGGTTACACGTCTCGGTCACCTCTTGTTCGCATTTACGGCACTTTTAACAGTGGAAGTTACGTTTCAGATGTGTAACGACCCGTGTCTCTACACTTCCTTCGACCCCTGAGAAACCCTACATTTCAGCAAGATAATGGCACGACCGAATGTTGCAGGTACTGTACGGGCATTTCTGGATGCAGAAAATGTTCGACTGCTGTCCTGGCCAGCACATTCTCCAGATCTCTCACCAATTGAAACGTCTGGTCAATGGGGCCCGAGCAACTGGCTCGTCACAATACGCCAGTCACTACTCTCGATTAACTGTGGTATTGTGTTGAAGCTGCATGGGCAGCTGTACCTGTACACGCCATCCAAGCTCTGTTTGGCTCAATACCCAGGCGTATCAAGGTCATTATTACGACCAGAGGTGGTTGTTCTCGATACTGATTTCTCAGGATCTATGCAAACTGCGTGAAAATGTAATCACATGACAGTTCTAGTATAATATATTTGTCCAATGAATACTCGTTTATCATCTGCATTTCTTCTCGGTGTAGCAGTTTTAATGGCCAGTACTGTAATCGCACCAAGCTGCCGAAAATTCCAACCGGGGCCTCCCAGCCAAGCACGTTACATTTCATTTTACTGATACACAATCGCAGCCGTGGATAACAGATAGATAACAATGCTTATACAATCCTGACTTTTTTAATTCACACCAATCCATACTTCGATAATAATATTACAAATGCGGAAGTAAATCTGTCTGTTACGTTTTCATGACTAAACCGCTCAACCGATTGGTGGGATAGCAGGAAACCTGATGAAGAGTAGTTCATGATATTTATTGGTTTGAAGAATATTACTTAAATTGAGGAAAAATATTTACTCTTTGAAAAAGCTGCTTACTCTTTCACATATCGTATAAGTGAGAAGCCTTTTATTCATTGATATGTTCTACGGAATATGATTCAACGTAATCAACGCAACGTTTATTCAATTCTCATAGTATTTAATCCCTACTTCAGTACTAATACCAGTATTATTAATTTCGAAAGTAACTCAATCTGTTACGTTTTCATGACTTTACTGCTGAACCGATTCCTATGGTATGATATAGAAATATCTTGAACCCTGAGGAAGCCCGTAGGCTACCTTAGGAAGTTGTATCCTTTTGAGTGCTATTAACAGTTTTAAATATGGTATGCCGACGACGCTGAGGCGATGGCCGTAGACTCTTCGTATCTATAGATTATTCCGCGACAATGTAAATTCCGTGTGAATGTGCGCGTGGCTTACGATATTGAGTTCCTGCACCACCTGGCCTAGCTAGGGACTTTTGGTGGAAGTACAACAATAAATTTTTTTATCGTAAAATCAAGAATCATATTTAAAACTGTTACTATAAGACTCGCAAACCCGATTTAGTAAAGCGGCCTGATTTAGTGTGATAGTTTCAAGAGAGCTCGAGCTGTGAAAGGTATTCTAATTCAACAAGCATCAGAGCAGTCTCACGTCCGCCGGAACTTGGATGCCGAACGTCAGGTGGCGTTAAGAGCTACAGAGAGATTAGATCATTCACAACCCCGTCACACTTTAGACGCTGAGCGTAGGGCGTCTCTTACAGCTTCCAAGGCGCATTAAGGGTCACAGCGACGACGTCATTTAAAGGCTGCACGACAAACAGAGAGTTGTATCTTTACATATGGAACGGGGGGGCTTTTGGTGAGGCCGCATTTAATTATGACCTGTTAACTATGTTAATCATAGATTAGTCATCGTTGTTGTTGTGGTCTTCGGTCCTGAGACTGGTTTGATGCAGCTCTCCATGCTAACTTATCCTGTGCAAGCTTCTTCATCTCCCTGTACCTACTGCAGCCTACATCCTTCTGACTCTGCTTACTGTATTCATCTCTTGGTCTCCCTCTACGGTTTTTACTTTCCATGCTGTCTTCCAGTACTAAATTGATGATCCCTAGATGCCTCAGAACATGTCCTACCAACTCATCCATTCTTCTAGTCAAGTTGTGCCACAAACTCCACTTCTCCCCAATTCTATTCAATACCTCCTCATTAGTTATGTGATCTACCCATCCAATCTTCAGCATTCTTCTGTGGCACCACATTTTGAAAGCTTCTATTCTCTTCTTGTCTAAACTATTTATTGTCCATGTTTCACTTCCATACGTGGCTACACTCCATACAAATACTTTCAGAAACGACTTCCTGACACTTAAATCTACACTCGATGTTAACAAATTTCTCTTCTTCAGACACGTTTTCCTTGGCATTGCCAGTCTACATTTTATGTCCTCTCTACTTCGACCATCATCAGTTATTTTGCTCCCCAAATAGCAAAACTCCTTTACCACTTTAAGTGTTGTGATGTTACAAAATAAAAGTGATGTTGTTATTCAATGGAAAGTTGGAAATTGAGATTTAGCTTACTGTTTTATCAATCGCAATTGGCGTAAGAATCATGGATTGACCATTGTCATAAAATATTGCATTATGAGATGTGAATAGTTTTTACTTGCGGTTTCGCGTGGCTTGAGGCAGTCTCAACTAGCGTGCTATTGATTAAGAAATTGCGTTATCGTCTTTCTAATTACTTCGTGATCGTAGATACGATCATACCCGGTTGTGAAGTTATTGTTATGACAAAACAATTTCCTAAGGGACCAGAAAGTTCTTAAGGGCGCAAAAACAACTGTAACATCACACAAAAGGGAAATTCGATATTAAAGCTGATGCAAGAAGACGATAAAACAGTTTTCTTTTTATCAATGTAACACGCACATTAGACTGCTGATCGTGGTGTCTGTAATATTAGCAAAATGCATAATTAAAATGAAAATAATACTGAGGAGATAATAGGAATGAGCACTGCTAAATGATTCAGTATTCCCAGAACAAATATTTATTATAACTAAAACATATATCGTACCTTAAGCTTAATACAACAATGACGGTAGATTTTTATGTCCGTATCATGTCCATTTAGCGCTCTTTTATATAGCCATTGTCTTCTTTGAGTCGCTCGTGCGTCGTCACGGTAAGTTATAACAGTTCTTTACACTTCACTCAACTCAGACATACACGTTTTTATACATTTAGTAAAAATTAGATCAGACTGCCACAAATCTGCGTCCGTCTTACTTCAGAAAAACAGTACAAGTCTTCTTAGCGCTCAAGGCTTCATTTGTTCTCCAGCGAACAAAATAGTGAAGGATCGTATATCTATCCGTATTTTTCTGTTTTTATTGCCGCCCAAAGACGACAAATTACATTATTTAGAAAATTCCACCGTCGCTATGCGACGCCTTATTATATATTAATCATTCTTTATAAACAAGTATTTGCCTTCTGGCTGAATTTGCTGTTTTAATTAAGCCAAAAATAGCGAATATCACATTGCCTCCCATGAGGAGAGAGGGAATGCCGAAGGATTACCTCGATCCTCATGTCCTCATGAGATATTCGTGATTTTTGGTGTGACATTTACATAACGTTACTGGCGTACAAAGTACATAAATTGAAATCACATTTATAAACATGTATCAGATATTTATCATTTTTCAAAATAAAGTTTTTCATTCTTTGTTCATCAGTCACTTCATTCCATAATACCAAGATTAACATTTATGTGCATATTTAAGTTTGGTCCATATTTGCTTATAACAATAAGTGAACGTTCATTTCGCACTTCAGGGGATAGAATTCAGGAATTACTTTCTCTTGAGCTTAACAACTAATACATGAGTACAGTGAGTGCTTATTTTCACTAAACTAGAGTGGACAATGTTCGAGCATCTGTTGACTCCTTGTGGTTCAATTACAGTTTAATAACGTAGCACTACACTTCGTGATGCTTTCACTTTCTGTGTTAGCTGTCTACGGCGTTCATTATGCAGTACATCTGTCCTTTCCGCTGTGGTGCCAGGAATTCATGCGGCTTCCCGGGTTTTTATTTACAATATGAAACAGAAGAAGTGGAAAATTATTAGTATGACTTACAAGCTACTGGATACATTTGTTAAGGATCGGGACTGGTCTGGAGTTTAGGGTCTTCCTATAGTGCACATTCATTTTCTTTGTCCATCAAGAGACAGGATTATAATTCATTTTAGCAGTGTTCAGGAGTGCCGTTATTAATGGCTTTAAGGCCTGAGTAATCTAACAATCTACTTCTCACTCATCTTAACTTCAACTCAAGAAAATTGCTTAATTTACATATGAAAATGTAGTCACACAAGTGTACAAATGTCTTTCCTCCAGCATGTACGATGGAAGTCATGGCGGTTAGCAGTTTAAAGTTTGGATTGTTTCGTCACCCACACGTCAGCCACTCACAGCGGCTGCACAGTGTTGCGTGAGCTCCAATACTTAGTATCCGTTCGCGCTCAGGCTGTAACAGAGCTGCTGGTCGTAGATTGCTCCTTTTTTTTGTGAACTTCGTATCACACGAGTGCATCGATACAAACACCTCGCGCGCGTTTTCCATCGGAGGAGCTGGGCACTGACGCTGCCTCCATACATCTCTGTCAACTGCCTCCCATGAGGCTCACAGGTAAGTGACGACGAATGTTTTAGCTGTCGCTGCACTTAGAACAACACTGAACTTTGCGTTGCACCTGTTGTCGTAGCCTTGACTTCTTTTTACACTTGCAGTACAACACTACCACTAATATACAGTGAACAGTTACTTTTATTATGCACGTCGCACTTTAGTGTGCATCTTCACACAGCATTCGTGCTTAGTTCCTTCGCCGATGGAGTTCATTTACAAAACAATTAATTTTGCAGGTTTCCTCCATTGGTACAGAAAGACTTATATTCTACTATTTACAAAAGATCACTTACGAGCTAATATTTACAATTAATGGTCACTCCTTTTGTTAAGTCCAGTGAACAACTGCTTTATGAATGGACTCTTTATATCTCAAGATTTGCTTTCACTAGTGAACCTAAAAATATTCTTTCAAACTTTCTTTTAAGTGCTCATCTCCTCATTATGAGAACTACAGGCTTCGCAACACTCGTTGCATTTATTCTTTAGTGCACCCAAGATCATTTTCTACTGCCACGCAGCATATCTACTACATAACGAGTACGCATTTAACGCTGAATCTTTTTTTTTTTTTTTTTTTTTTTTTTTTTTTTTGTAAATTTGAGGGCAGACTGGATAACAATAGGTCTCCCTCTTCGCTTCATGTACTCAGCAATCGTTCTGTTAAAAAAATATAGGGTAACGCGTGTCTACTATTTTTCGCATGAATGGAATTACCGACAGTTCACTGGGTTTACGCAACCGGTCCATAACAAACATTACCAAAGCTAGCGAAGTTCATCACGCTACGTGTCTCATTTCTCATAAGCACTGCTTTGCCCCGAAGCACACGTGCCTTTTACAAGTCGACCCTTGGTCTGGGTTAATGAACCAGGATCAAAAGGGACGGGCAGAAGGAAAATGGATTTCATAAGAGGAGTGTCTTAGGAGACATTTTTGCAATAAAATCTGCACGTAAATAAAATTATCGTAATAAACATAGGCACATATATAAATTTCAACGTCTTTCATTACAGCATGCTTTGCTACTTCTACGTCTTACTCAGGTTATAGTCAATATTAAGTTTAAATATCACTGCATTGCTTGTTCTTTAGATTAGCCTTCAATTAGGGTATTGAATGGTCGCTAGATTACACTACAGATCTTCTGAAGATCTTTACTTGGACTTATTTATGATACAGGGGGCTTGCTGTGTGGTTATTTAGTACCTCGATTCTACTGAAATCAATTCGTCAGCTAACATTCCTCATATACTCTTTACATTGGGCTCAGATCACAGGGAAATAGTTTACTTTCATAGCAATTAATGGCCTCGTGGAGTACTTACGCTACATTATTGATGCTTCATGGTTTGCCTCCATTTGTACTGTATTTCACCTAACTTAGTTTACTACAGCTTATTGTCTCCTTGCGTGAACACATGTGGGTTACCACTTGTTTTTCCATTTAACAGCACGCTTTAACTGAACTTTAAGCTATTTCTTCTACTCCTGTCCACTGTCTGGACTGTTTGAACATGTACCCTTTTTTTTTAAGCAGGTAATTTGGGCTTTTACAACAGAACTTCAAGTACTTACATTACTAAAAATAAATCTATCTTCTTGTACCTTGAGAGAAGTGCTTATTTACGCATCCTTCTCCATTTCTCACCTTTACATATTTATATAGCTCCGGGCAATCGCCTCGCAAGCACTTTTTTTTTAATACTAACTTAAAATTAAATTGAAATTCTTGGTGCAACCCCAGTTTCCTGCTTCAGCTTGTTGAAGAAATATCGGTTCATATCCATCACTATAAACAATTTTTTCATACATAGCATTTAATACTTAAAGTTTACATGTAATAGCCGTTACCATGTAGTCAGTGCGCTGTTCAACACAATACTTATCATTAACAGTTCACACAAGGAAATTTGCAGTACGCAAGAGGTAAGAAACCAAAACAGATGCTATCTGCAGTTGAGGCTGTGTCTGTAAACTAACTCTCTGTTTCAATGGACCAATCGCTCCCGATATGGAGCAGCCCTGAATCGGCAATGATAAAACTTTTGAAACAGAAGACACCTGTCTGAAGAAACATGGTGACATGACATTGATGTTTGCTCCTGTATCAACAATGGCTGTGACAGGAATGTTGGCAATAGAAATCTTAATCGAAGCCTGGACCTGTTCATCATAAATGTCATCAATGTCTTGAGCTTCTAGGTCAGGTGCAAGGTCATCTCGTAAGTCGGTCTCATGGTCGTACCGTATCGCGTTAACATACTCAGAATCAGAGTATTCGTTAGTGCCCCCACTCAAAATCCGCAGCGACCTCTTGGAGGCTGAAAGGCGCTGCCTCTAATTTTCCGCAGGATGTTTAACCTGTTTGTCATTCATGGTCTGTTCCGTTTCATATCGGTGCTGGTTATGTGGTACAAATGCCGGTGTAGAGGGGTAAAATCCACTGGGTGCATTCACTTGTGAATAAAATACTTGAGACGGCTGCTGTCGCCCGATCTTTTGGTTGCCGGCAGAATCATTTCCTTGTGAAGGAAAGTTCGCATTTGGTACCATTTGAAAATTGTTCCGCGGTCCTCTATCCTGTGAATAGTTGTTCTTATGTTGTGCTGGGTGGCCTCCGCCTTGCCCATGCCACTTGCTATATTTCGACCTATAACTTTGATTGTACACTGGCCCATTTGAAAAATTACCACTAGTTTGTGGAGAATTTCCATACTGCTCAGGCGCAGAATTAAAGGGTGGGTTTCCGTACTGATGTTGTACCTGGTGGTTGTAAATTGGGTGGTATCTCTGCTGATTACTGTAATTGGTTTTCTGCTTCCGTTTAAAGTTATTGCCGTTTGCGTTTTGATAACCGCTGGCAGGTTGGTAACAGCGGTCGCAGTAGCTCGCTCTCTCCTTGGGCGCATTGTTGTCCGCGTGCGATGCATTCTGCTGGCTGCCAGGGAAGAATTTGCCGCTGCCAACCTTGGAGCGCACATCCTCGCTAATTAAATCTAAGGAATCCAGCACAGAAAGGAATACATCCGTGTCTTCTTCGGACACATTTACTAATTTCTCTCTAATAGACACAGGGAGTTTGCTTTTGAGAATCATAATTACGTCCTTGGAAGAAATCGGAGAATCCCAGAATTTAATTTTTGCTAGATACTTCTCAAAGTATCGCCGGAGACTTCCATGCTTCTCATTGAAAATTTCCGCACCATACACCTCCTTCCTTAATCTTTGCTGTACCCCATTACTCCAAAATTTTGCCAAGACCATTTTCTCAAACTCTTCATAATTCCTACACGTGTCTACCATTTCCGTTCCCCATAATGCTGCATCACCAGAAATAAAGCCAGTGACGAACTGAATACGCTGTCTGTCTGTCCAGCTCCTGGGAAATATGCCGGAAAAATTCTTTAGGAACACGATGGGGTGTATTTCTCGCTTCTGCGGATGAAAAACAGGAAAAGTGCGATGCTTAATCACACTTTCCTCTTGCATTAAACTCACGATTGTGGACGGATCATTTAGTTTCCCTACTCGGGACTCAACAGGACTGTCGTTTTGCATGTAATCAGGCGGTGAACAATAAGGAGTTGACTGACATTCGTCACCGTCTAAAGAGTTGTTCCCTATAGTTTGCGTATGCGTGTGCGGATTTTCTACACAGTTTCTCAGCATTCTGACTTCGTCCACTACTTGCTGCTTCCACTCGGGAAGATCCCGTGTAAGTGTCCTCCGAATCTGTCCCAATTCAGAAACCACTGTGTCTCCAGACTTACCAGGAGCAGCTAAGATTTCGTAAGTTACATCCTTGACAGTCTCCCTAAGCTCCTCCCTGACCTTCTTTTCGATAAAAATATCTTTACCCTTTATCCATTCACCGTAGTGTTCCGACAATGCCTCCGTGTGTGCTTTCACGGTGCTCTTAACCTGTTCTTCAATATTGATTGAGTCTATCTGCCTCGACAGATCCTCCACTACACCTTCAATGTCAGATACTGCATTTCTAACTGAGTTTATTTCTTTGGTAGCTGCCTGAATTTTTGTGTTTAATGTTCCAGATACTTCAGCTATTTCACTTTTCACCTGTTTCTGCTTTTTCTGAATTTGATCACTGATCTTAGTTTGCACCTCACCCAAATGGGTATTTAATTCAGCCGTAATTTCTTTATGCAGATCTGTTTTGATTGTGCCTAGCTGTGTTTTTAATGATTCGCTTACAGCATCTAATCGGGCGTTAACAGTCTCATTTTGTGTTTTTATAGTCTCATTTTGTGTTTTTACTGATTCGCTTACAGCATCTAATCGGGCGTTAACAGTCTCATTTAGTGTTTTTATAGTCTCATTTACTGCGTCAAACTGTTGTTTCAGCATTTCCATTAACGCACCGAGGTCATTTGTAGCTGCAGCGGGAAGAATTTGGACTTTAGGGTCACTTTCCCCTGTTACAGACATGGTTAGTTCGGTTTCCACACGGGAACCTACCGTTCGCGATCGTAAAGGGTATGGAATACTATTAACGTCTTCACTCCCGTCTCCTGTTGTCATCTGTCTCTGTTTACTATCTGCCATTTTCGTTAGTAAACCACGTGCTACGCAAGGCTTTCGTCGTTTGTCAGTGACGTGGTGAGTCCGCTAAGAGCACCACTCTCGCGTGAGCAACAAATGAAATTCTATCTGGCGAGAAGACAAGATGGAACCTAAACGTTTCAGACAAATGAATGAAGATGCTCTTCACTGCAAATTGCGCACACTATCCACCATGTTGAAAATGTAATACAGCTATACTAACAATGGGGAGAAATAATTTCTATTATCAGACTACGAATAATTTTACTTTGAAAGATAAAATAAAGCAGATTTTCTATAGCGGGAAGGAGATAGAAAGGATGTGGATCGACTTGGAAAAGCAACGTTGCTACTGAAGCACTACACTGCGTATGCAAAATTCTGACTTACTTTTTAATGGCTTGGTTACCGCTATGTTGTCTCAGCAAATTCGCGTCTCTTTTCTTTTCCTTTCTCTCGATAATTAAACTGCGTTATCGACCAGCGTATTTTCTGTCTTACTCACAGAGAGATGATGTGTACATGAAACGACAGAACATTTATTAACACAAGCACATAGAAAATTTTCCAAGAATTTGAACTAATTTTTGGTCGAGTCCCTGTTCGGGCGCCAAGTGTGATGTTACAAAATAGAAGTGATGTTGTTATTCAATGGAAAGTTGGAAATTGAGATTTAGCTTACTGTTTTATCAATCGCAATTGGCGTAAGAATCATGGATTGACCATTGTCATAAAATATTGCATTATGAGATGTGAATAGTTTTTACTTGCGGTTTCGCGTGGCTTGAGGCAGTCTCAACTAGCGTGCTATTGATTAAGAAATTGCGTTATCGTCTTTCTAATTACTTCATGATCGTAGATACGATCATACCCGGTTGTGAAGTTATTGTTATGACAAAACAATTTCCTAAGGGACCAGAAAGTTCTTAAGGGCGCAAAAACAACTGTAACATCACACAAAAGGGAAATTCGATATTAAAGCTGATGCAAGAAGACGATAAAACAGTTTTCTTTTTATCAATGTAACACGCACATTAGACTGCTGATCGTGGTGTCTGTAATATTAGCAAAATGCATAATTAAAATGAAAATAATACTGAGGAGATAATAGGAATGAGCACTGCTAAATGATTCAGTATTCCCAGAACAAATATTTATTATAACTAAAACATATATCGTACCTTAAGCTTAATACAACAATGACGGTAGATTTTTATGTCCGTATCATGTCCATTTAGCGCTCTTTTATATAGCCATTGTCTTCTTTGAGTCGCTCGTGCGTCGTCACGGTAAGTTATAACAGTTCTTTACACTTCACTCAACTCAGACATACACGTTTTTATACATTTAGTAAAAATTAGATCAGACTGCCACAAATCTGCGTCCGTCTTACTTCAGAAAAACAGTACAAGTCTTCTTAGCGCTCAAGGCTTCATTTGTTCTCCAGCGAACAAAATAGTGAAGGATCGTATATCTATCCGTATTTTTCTGTTTTTATTGCCGCCCAAAGACGACAAATTACATTATTTAGAAAATTCCACCGTCGCTATGCGACGCCTTATTATATATTAATCATTCTTTATAAACAAGTATTTGCCTTCTGGCTGAATTTGCTGTTTTAATTAAGCCAAAAATAGCGAATATCACAGTGTCTCATTTCTTAATCTAATTCCGTCAGCATCACCCGACTTAATTCGACTACATTCCATTATCCTCGTTTTGCTTTTGTTGATGTTCATCTTATACCCTCCTTTCAAGACACTGTCCATTCCTAAAATCGTCAAGAAGTAGCAAATATTTACCAAAAGTATTAAAAATATGCACAGAAATAATGTGTATGGTAAGTGCTGAATGCAACTAAGAAATCCAATGGTCAGAAATAAAGCTTATGGCGTAGTGCTATTAATACAGCGCTAACCAGTAAACACGAAAGTGGTCATCTTCACACTCCAGAACGGCAGGTGGGCTTCCACGGAGCAAGCTGAACGGACCCATGACGCTGAACTGAATGTCAGTTCAGCGTCGTGGGTCGGTGCGAAAAGTAATATCTGTATTCGTCCCGGAAACTCTATGTAACCATGTTATCCAAAATAGTATTTACGTTGAACAGTATACTTACAGGCGACTCCATAACGCATGCAGAATACTAGCACACAATGCGTTGTTGGCAGGATTTAATAGCTCCATCTTAAAGAAGTATATGAAGGTGTACAATGGGACTGATGTTCGTCTAGTTTTCGACCTTTTTGATTAATCAAGGAGTTTTTGCATGACTATAATCTCTACGTATTGGTGTATTTCCAATGGCTGCCTCATGCAAACGTCGACAGATAATGAAATGACTTCTCATCTCTGGTCGTTGATTCCAAGCCAGTATACGTAGGGACATCGACCTGATGTATTCGAATGCTTTGCATGACGTGCACAGCGATTTGATGCTATGGCTAGAGCCCCTAGTTCTTTGAAATGGTTCTCACTCCAAGCTCATGACATCACTGGAGGATAAAAACGGTATATTATACATTACGGAAGCCTCAAGCAGTATCTTAAGTTAGAGTTGGAACTGGGTCACGTCCACCGTGTTACTACCTTCGACCAGTACCTGGTTGAAGAAGTATACTGACAGAAATACGACACATAGGGCTTCCATCATATGCCAGTTTGAGAATGATTTCTACAAATTAATGAAGAAAGTTTGGGGTACGATTGCGGAAACCATTAGAAACCGTCGTGATATTAAATTGCTCATCCATTGGGATAAGCGTTGGAAGGAGGTGGGGGGACAATGGATTTCGAAGCCAGATTTCAAACAGTTATCAGTTTAAAGGAGGGCGAGGGAAAGAGGTTGTCAGTTGTGTAGTTTGCAGGTCTCTCCTCTGAAATGTATGCATACTCTAAGGTGGTTTACTTGTGTGCAACATGCTACCATCTTCAAAGATGGCAAAGGTTGAGACAAAATTTCTGAAACCTGTTTATTTTGGAATGGGTCTATTGGAGCTATCATAATTGCACATGTAGCATTTCCATTAAGAGACTGCAAAACTCATATTGAAAATCCAAAGTTGTTTTATAAGGACACTCACAGTTTCATTTATTTGTTGAAGTGTTGTGATCTATGTGACGCGATAAGATGCCATCACAATCCATGTGACACATCCGTATACAAAGCCAATAAACTGTACTGTATGACACGTACAAACAAAGAGGTTATCAGTTTGATGAAGGATGAGGTAAATGGTTTGCAGCTGTGGACTTTGCATGTCTCCACTCTGAGGTGAGCTGTTGGTGTGTAACATGCAGTCACAGCCTCCGTGCTGGTGCAGATGATGCTCCAAATATGGGGTACCACATTAATTTTGAATCGTGAGCGTATGTGGTACATACTGTGTCGCAGCTATTCATCCTGTCATCTCATGACGATAACCAAGTACTTTGTAACGACAGGATCACAACACTATCATGCCTGCTCTATTCCCTGCTGTGAAAGCGAGCGAGCTGGCGCTCTGGTTAGCATACTGGACTCACATTGAGGAGGATGATGGTTCAAATCAACATCCAGCCTCCTGTTTTAGGTTTTCTGTAATTTTCCTAAATCACTTCAGACAAACGCCAGGATGGTTCGTTTGACACGGCACGACTGATTTCCTTCCCTATCCTTCCTTGATCCGACCTTCTGCACCTTCTCTAATGAATTTTTGGTCGATGGGACGTTAAATACTAATCTCCTCCTGCTCCTGGTGTGGTGTATACACTGTGAATATCATAGTGTGTATACATGCGTGCGCGCGCGCACACACACACACACACACACACACATATATATATATATATATATATATATATATATATATATATATATATATATATAGTGTGTGTGTGTATTTCTAGATGTATTTTTGTGCACTATGTAACACACTTCACATGTCCATATCCTGATGTTGTGTGTGAACATAATCTAGTTTATACAGCTGGTTGATTGTCCATGATGTAGTGTCCTCTTCACCTATTACAGCCACTTTGGAAAGGGAACTCTCTGGTTCCATGCATGATACGTTTAAGAACTGTTTTGGTGATAAACTGGATTAATGTACTTATGTCCTGCGTCTTAAAATCATACAAGTGATAAACAGACAATGTATACATAACAATTGCGTACCATGCCAAGGTACGTTTCATTGTAAAAGATCTTTGTATTAATTTCTAGTTATAACATTTCTTCTTTCCCCCACCGCTGGCTACCTTTGACTGGATTGTCTACTTTTAACTCACCTTTTCTAGACATCATTGTAAAAATTATACTTTTTTATATAAGTAACACCGATAAGATTAAAAAAAACTCTATATTCTTTTTATGCGAGGGAAGAACGTTTTTTCTACATTTTTTCTGTGGTCGTTGTACTGATTATTGCTTTAACTAAGAAATGTAATCAATGGGATAAAAAAAACCTTTGTATTTATTTTTGTCATATTTTGACAAATATTTTATGCACAAATATATGTTTTCAACACACGCTTTTTGTCAGTGTTCTTTTTATATATCTTGCATTTTATGTCTCCATATTGTTTAAACATCTGCTTTTTTTGCAAGCTGAAAACTCAACATGTACTACTTTCCGCTCGAAAGAGTTCTGTCAGCTCTCGCTGTAGAAAGTAAACATGACACATACACTAAGATATTTGTCTATTCAATCCCCATCCAATGCACTGTGCTCCCACACACTACTGATGATTGCGTTCAGTTGTGGTTGCCAACGATTCAGCCTGTCTATGATTATTCCCAATGCACTAAACAGTCCTTGCATCTTCACTGCACACGTTGGTATTGTAGGTATATACATCGCACAGAGCCACCTACTTCAGCTGCTATCTTTAGCACACGTAAGATGTATTTCGTAATTCAGCCAATACAATCTGAGAACGTATTTGAGTCTGGGTAGAAAGCACATATGGGGTTCCCCAAGATTCAGTCTTAAGTCCATTGTTGTTTCTCATACATGTAAATGGTGTTTTGCCTAATGTACGACATGCAGAATAGTTCTCTTTTTGCAGATGATACTAGTACCGTAATCTGTCAAAGTATACATACAGAGACAAAATAAATAGTAAACAACGTTGTTAAAAGTATCATTGATTGGTGTCCTTTGAGTTGTTTCACTCTCAATTTCGGAGAGACGCAGTATATTCAGTTCTGCACGTCTGGGGTTACTACACCAATGATAAGTGTAATACAAGGTGTGGAAATAATGAACAGGATGAAAACTTCAAAAACTTTAAGTGTCGATATTGATGAGAATTTAAACCGGAAAAAAATCATTTTGAAACTCTTAAAAGAATCTAGTTCAGCCACAGTTGCACTTAGAACACTGCTGACCTTGGGAGAGACAAATCAGTAAATTGACGTATTTTGCGTAATTTGATTCAATATTGTCATATGAAGTAATGTTTTTGTGTAACTCATCTTTAAGAGAGAAAGTCTTCATAGCTCAACAACGTGCTGTTAGAATAATATGTGATGCTCACCCATGGTCATCTTGTAAACGTCTGTTTCATGACTTGGGCATTCTGAGTGATGCTTCATGGTATATTTATTTTCTCATGAGGTTTGCTGTGAATAATCCACTTCAGTTCAAAAGGAACAATGATGTACATATTAACAATACTGGAATGAAAATGACATTCGCTACCTCTCATTAACAATATATTTTGCACAAAAAGGGGTGCACAATGCAGCAAGTAAAATGTCTGATCACTTACCCAGGGATATAAAATGTGTGACAGACAGCAAAGTAGAAACTTAATATAAATTCAAAAAGTTTCTTGTTGACAATTTCTTTTGTTCTGTAGAGGAATTACTATTAGTGTAATGTGCAAAAGGTAGTGGGTAGGAATTACTAACTCACGCATGTACGTGTTTTTAAAAAGAAGATATAAATGTTGAGCACTGTGCCATGTTTACAGATTAATTTGCGATGTTGACGTAAAATGATTCATTCCACATGATTACGGTTTATTATGCAAAATGATCCATGGAACATGAAACTAACTAATTTATACTATCCACATACATCTCGTGGACTGATGCTGCGTGGTTCATAATGCCGACAGGCGATGGGAACAGGAGACCGCTTTTCGTCAATAGTGTACAAGGTGATCCTAGGCCCCGAACGTGAGTAATTCTTGTCACGTTAACTTTGCGAAGAGGGCATCCGACAGAATGCGTCGTGGGATCTTCTTGTTAGATTACTTTAGCATGGGGTGCCAGTGTCACATGCCCGCCTCATTCCCGCCTATCTCGACTACATGGCATTCCATGTCTGAGTTGGCGTGCCACAGAGGTAGTCTACACCTTCTTCCTGTTTTCATGCTTGATCTGAGTGTAGTTTTTGACGTACTATCCACAGGACTATTTTACCATTAAATCTGATGGTGTTGCAATGGGAAGTTTCCCTTACAAGAGTAACCGCGTATTGCTAACGCTATACGCTGATAAGCGGTCTTCAGTCACAGCTTGAATGCCAATGTTATTCAACGTCAACTGCTAATCGCATGTGACAACATGCACACCTGGGCCGTCAAGCAGTGCCTTATACTCAACCCTAGCAAGACGTTCTCGGCTCTTACTCGTCGCACTGTTGCCAACGCACTGCCCTCTTCCAAGAAGTGACACGGAGAGATTCACTACTGGACATTAAAATTGCTACACCAAGAGGAAATGCAGATGATAAACGGGTATTCCTTGGACAAATATATTATACTAGAACTGATATGTCATTACGTTTTCACGCAATTTGGGTGCACAGATCCTAAGAAATCAGTACCCAGAACAACCACCTCTGGTCGTAATAACGGCCTTGATACACCTAAGCATTGAGTCAAACAGAGCTTGGATGGCGTGTACAGTTACAGCTGCCCATGCAGTTTCAACGGGATACCACAGTTAATAACGAGAAGTGATTGGTGTATTGTGACGAACCAGCTCCTCGGTCACCATTGACCAGACGTTTTCAGTTGGTGAGGGACCTGGAGAATGTGCTGGCCAGGACAACAGTCGAACATTTTCTGTATCCAAAAAGGCCCGTACAGGACCTGCAACATGCGGTCGTGCATTATCCTACTGAAATATAGGGTTTCGCAGGGATAGAATGAAGGGTACAGCGACGGGTCGTAACACATCTGAAATGTAACGTCCACTGTTCAAAGTGCCGTCAATGCTAAGAAGAGGTGACAGAGATGTATAACTAATCGCACCCCATACCATCACTCCGGGTGATACGCCAGTATGGCGATGACGAATAGACGCTTCCAATGTGTGTTCACCGCGACGTCGCCAAACACGGATGCGACCATCATGATGCTGTAACAGAAACTGCATTCATCAGCAAAAATGGCGTTTTGCCATTCGTGCACACAGGTTCGTCGTTGAGTGCACCATCGCAGGCGCTCCTGTCTGTGATGCAACGTCAAGGGTAACCGCAGCCATGGACTCCGAGCTGATAGTCCATGCTGCTGCAAAGGTCGTCAGACGGTTCGTGCACATGGTTGTTGTCTTGCAAACGTTCCCATCTCTTGACTCAGGGATCGAGACGCGGCTGTACGATCCGTTACAGCCATGGGGATAACATGCCTGTCATCTCGACTTCTAGTGATACGAGGACGTTGGGATCCAGCACGGCGTTCCGTATTACCCTCCTGAACCCATCGATTCCATATTCTGCTAACAGTCATTGGATCTCGACCAACGCGAGCAGAAATACCGCGATACGATAAACCGCAATCGCGATAGGCTACAATCCGACCTTATCAAAGCTGGAAACGTGATGGTACGCATGTCTCATCCTTACACGAGGCATCACAACAACGTTTCACCAGGCAACGCCGGTCATCTGCTGTTTTTGTATGAGAAATCGGTTGGAAACTTTACTCATGTCAACACGTTGCAGGTGTCGCGCCGGCGCCAATCTTGTGTGAATGCTCTGAGATTCTAATCATTTGCATATCACAGCATCTTCTTCCTGTCGGTTAAATTTTGCGTCTGTAACACGTCATCTTCGTGGTGTAGCAATTTTAATGGCCAGTAGTGTATCTTGGTGTCACACTATACTTCCGTCTAACATCAGAGACGTCATGAGCGAAGCGGTGGCCCGTTCAGCAGGTTGTATCCTCTGCTGAATTTATTACCATCAATATCGTTGCTGCTTGATACCATATTGTGCAGGGCACTGCCCCCACCCCCAACCCCCGCCCCCCGCTCCAGCTCCATCACCCACCCCTTTGCTGGAATACGCTGTCGTCGTGTGGCAAAAAGCCAACGCTGCGAAGAACACAGAACCGCTGACTGCAGTTCGGTCTGCACCTAACAAATTCATTTCCGACAGCTCAGCTTCATCAAATGCCTCACGTCCGATATCTAAAGAGACAGTTTCAGAGCGGCTTGAAACGTCCCCTTAGAAAAATTTATAAATGACTGTGCTGATACACCTCTTACGTTATTTGATTTTAAAACAGCTGAGCAAAACTGAACGTACTCACACTTTTCTCTCTTTACTTATTCTGGTCAGTATTAAACTGACACACTATATTTTTTTAGCGCAACGCAATCTGAATTTCAATAATCCCTACAAAAGAATGGCCCTGACTAACAATAACCTATTCCTTACATGAATTACTTACCTCACAAAAATCTTCGTTGCTCAAAGTACTGCAACACAGCGAGCGCCAATACTGTCAGCTAAATAAAAGATTCTAACTACTGAAGGCACTAACTACTGATAGGCATAGTTAGCAATTGAAAGATTTTGATAGAGAAAAAGCAATGTATTTATCTTAATAACGTTCAAAAGTCGTCATATATATATATATATATATCGATTCATGACATCCATCTTTACAAATTTCCTTTTTCTGATGGACACACGTCCAGGTCGTCCGCTTTCAAATCTCTGACATCTTTCTCCCCACGTCCACCACTGCTGGCGGCTGACTTCCAACTGAACAACGCTACGCGCTGTTCACATCCAACCGCTCAACACTACAACAGCAAATAGTCCAACAACGTAAACCAGCCACAGACTGCACACAGCACAGTCAGTGATTTCCATACAGTGCACTACGTGGCGCTACCAACATAGGAACCTAAACAGTCTACTTACAGGCTATTCGCATCTTTTAGAAAAAGCCGACAGTTTCAGAGTATTCTCAATATAAGATGACCACAACAGCTAGCTGCACAGGCAGCCGCTATGGTCTGAAGACGAACTGGATACACCAGAAGACAGACATAACAGAAGTACGCGAAAATAAGAAAACAGAGAAAAGGAGGAAAAACATATTACTGTTGGGAACTTATAACGATCCTGCACCCGATTTTCCATTCGTAACTATAGTGCCTGTTATTGTGTTCCCTGGTGCTTGAATGTGCCCTCTCGAACGAGCAAGTTCTTCAAAGGTAGAATCCCGTACCTAAATATCGAAAATCGCGAATGATTTAAGTTTCACGCACGTATTTTGTCGCATCAAGAAGGCACATTCTAAAGGCGATGGGATTACCTTTTATGATCACCAACGACATCATTGCTTATTATAAGAATTCTTTAGTGATCTGAAAAGAAAATATCAGTAACATTTATTTCCATCGTCATTAAAAAAATTATACTCTCTCAGGCCAACGCGTTTTGGATGCATGCTGTCATTGCTCAGTGACTCTAGACTATGAAAGTTTGCTAAATGCCTTACGTTGCAAAAATGCATAAATTAATGTAGTCATACTTCGATACCGAAGAGTATAGTTTCTTCCTCTATTGAGAGAGAGTGATTAACGAAATAGCAAAAATTAAGCTCGAATCGTTTGGTCATTAAAAAATCCACCTCCAACCATTTGAAGAACTCCTCTGAAAATATTAATAAGCGCATATAATACAAACCTGTTAATCTGGTAGGGTATTTCATCTCGAACTACGCAATTAAACACAATTAGATAATTAATTTTTAACATACTATTGCGTAAGCAGGCACTACATGGATGAATTTCGCGAACTGGGGTGAATATTTTACAAATATATTTTTACTACTTTTTATATGTGCTTAGCTTTTGTCGTCTGGCACTCACGAAGTTTCAGTGTCTGAAAATTTTTGTTCTTACGCTATATTCAGTATTAAACACGAATTAAAGAATGAATGCAATATTGTCTTTCTCGTTTAGCAATTTCATTTACTGTTTTTAACAAAGAGACTATCGTTGACATGAATGCGTGCCATGTCGTGTCCTGAGGTTCGATGGACTGGTGATGAAACAGCAGGTCGGTCGTCGACCCCAAGACCCTTGATGAGTCGACAGGAACGCTACCATCGAAACAGGTCAGACAGCCGACGGTCGGAAACATCAAATCGGATTTGCGTATCTTCTCAGGGAGTTGTCAGGCAGCTCATCAAGAGTGAACATTAAGCATCGTGTGGGCAGATACAATGTTATATAATGATAAAATTACTCTTTGCTGTCCTGAAATAAAGCTCTTATCATCACAATGTTCAGTTATTTACAAAACATTAATATGATTCGTATGTATAGGGAACTTTTGTCTTATTATTTAGTTCTGAAGACTGCTTACGGGCAAAGACCTATTGCATTATTGCAAAAGTTTGTCTCTCTCAGATAGTATGCTACTGCAAAATCCACTGATATGATTCTATCTATTTACATAAGCATTCACTACAAGCACGGAATAAACGTCTCTCTACGCCATTGTTATCATGCTGTTGCACAGTCGTCAGATGAAACGCTTAAAACTTTGCTAGTTACGCACACAGGATTACACGAGTTGACAATTACATATTCTCTAGTCATCGTTATTGCTCACCGATACAAGTGTCTTGGTTGTAACTGCAGTAATCACATCCCCGCTAAAGTGTTCAGGAGTGCCAGTGCTCCACAATACGTTCAGAATTTTCACGAAGCAGTGATTGTCCGTGGATTAACATCACGACAACACCACACTTCCAGTTTGGCTCAGCTATATATATGTGCTGTATCTTGCGTATGAGAGGAGTAATAATTTAGAATTTATCTTCTTACGCTAAACGTCAAGGAATACATTCATCTTTTCATTCAAATAATCCGCATGTACACCTAAGAATGCAAAGGGGGCAACATCTGCGAAAATAGTCGAGTTGGATGATTTTAATTTTTCTGTAGCACCTTTTCCTACTTCTGTGGTTCAAGTAAGACTTATTCCTTCAGAGTTGAGAGTAACTTGTGAGATACATGAAACAACGTTCAAAAGGATATTTATTTCAATATATTTTCCAATTCTACGAAATGTACTACTTGAAGACGAATTCCGATATGACAACAGAAAACTATAAAAAAAGAAGAATCTGTTAAATACGACGAATATAGGTATTTATCTTTAGCTAGCGGCAAAGTATTTATGGGAAAATATTACACTGGCTTGCTCAGCAACAAAAATTCTTTGTACTTGGCATGGAACTAAATATTTGTCGTAAACACCTAGAGAAATATCCCATCACCCGTCACTTGTGCTGTTATTCGGTAGTGGAACATTACAGAAACAATTCTGCATTTATCCTTTTCCATACATAAAACGTGTAGCACTACAAATGACGACCACTGACACGAGCGATCGCGACTGCGATAATTTAATTTGTTACGAAAATGCAATCATGTGTGATAATTGTTTTTTTTTTTTCATGTGTGATGTAAAAAGCTATACTGATATGTGAAATCATAAAACAAAACGGATGTAACAAAGACATACTTTTAAAAATTAATGGTGGTGGAAAGGTCAGAAACATGAAAGTAGCCACAAACAAATCAAAGAGGTATTTATTATAAGTGACTTCTAACTTTTTCGCTTCTCTCGCAGCATTACTGAGAGAAAGCAGTTGTAACTCGATGAAACATCAGTAAAAGTCTTTTTCTGTGCAGCTGACATCAGTAAAAACTTTTCTCTTATTTCTTTAGGAACGATTCTTTGCCAGAATATTCTACGGTGCACGCTTGTATTGTTGAGAGCTTATTCCTTGGCACTTACGTTGTAGTTTTCGGTCTTTTCATTCCAATTTTTGTGAAATGTTGAGTGATAAACTTATTTTTATATCTTTCGAAAAATGGCTATCATTAGCATTATATTCTACATAAAGCAAATAGCAAGTGAATCCGCTAACATGAACGGACTGATTAATCAGAATAATGTCGCGGGCAGTGAAAGTGAATCCATATTCCAGCAGAGTGATAATATTTCACAGGAAATGACGAGCGAAATATGGCAGAAAATTCTCCTGAAACACACGTTTCATGTGAAATTCCTAGCCAAATAACGGGTGACGCATCGTCGCAACTACCAAGTGGAATTTTCTTACTTCATCCGAACAGTCTTGTCAGGGAGGCAGTACAGATGTCGGATATTCTTCTCCGTTTGTCGATTGGAAACCTAGCACCATCCAGTAATAATATCACTTCACCAATGCACGATGATGCACTTCTAAATGAACCAAATTACGTGAATTTGCTACTTACACATACGCAAGGCATTACAGGTAAGTGGTTTGAACAAATGGACAGTAAGTATTGTCAGCAATTTAAACAAACAGATCGTACATGACGAACTGGCAAAAGATGTGTCTGCGGTTCAAACAGAAATCTCCGAACGACAATCCATCTGCAGCTAACTTTCTGATTAAGTATAGAAAGTGTCAAAAGAAGTACATTTTCTCAAACTTGAACTGAAACGTATAAGATACAGATTAAAGAAATTTAACTATCGCACTGAGGTGGAAGATTTTGATAGCAATACTGAAAGATGGTACACCAACACCGAACTCACACGGAAAAGACCGAAGATTTGATATCTGACAGATGAAGTAAATTTATTACGAAAGTGGCAAAGATATTAAAGTGGTAGTGCAACAGATCAGACTCGTGCAAAATCAGTTCACCCGAATCAGCTACAGTTGATACTGGGGATACGTAAAAAGGTTATTCTCACATGCAGAGAAGTCCTCATTCAACTTCACCACTAATATACCATGACTGGGAAGGAATCGGCCGGCCGAAGTGGCCGTGCGGTTAAAGGCGCTGCAGTCTGGAACCGCAAGACCGCTACGGTCGCAGGTTCGAATCCTGCCTCGGGCATGGATGTTTGTGATGTCCTTAGGTTAGTTAGGTTTAACTAGTTCTGAGTTCTAGGGGACTAATGACCACAGCAGTTGAGTCCCATAGTGCTCAGAGCCATTTGAACCATTTTTTTTGAAGGAATCAATGGCGAATGTAATCATTTGCCCATGCCGCCAATCAGCCATGTAGATTGCCAAGTACCACGTCAATCCCACAATCGCTGTGGACGGAACCCTCCCTTTCTTCAGTATTACTCGATGATAGTGCAGAAAACTCGAAAATTACAGTCATTCTCGTCTGAAACAAAGGATGTACACCCTATGGTATTTATAACGTATTTTCTTAACATACTACCCTATAACTGGATAGAAGCATATTAGTCTTTATAAAAGTTAATGCTTAACTTTGGGTGGCAACTGTAGCTCAACCATGTCACATGTACATACGATTTGAATAAGATTTATTGGGCAAATTCTGGTTTATTTATGTCCAAGAACGTCTTTCTAGAGGTTTGTTTAATCCATAATTTTTGAAAAGTAATCAAGGGGCTTACGCAACTACCTTCGCTCTTTACTTATTCTGATCATCACTAAACTGACACACAATATTTATAGCGCAACGCAATCTGACTTTTAATAATCCCTACAAAAGAATGGCCCTGACTAACAATAACCTATACCTTTCACGAATCACCTACCTCACAAAATCTTCGTTACTCGAACTACTGCAATACAGCGAGCGCCACTACTGCCAGCTAAATGAAAGAATCTAACTACTGAAGGCATTACTGAAGGCATTAACTACTGATAGGCTTAGTTAGCAAATGAAAGATTTTGATAGAGAACAAACAACGAATTTACCTTAATAGTGTTCAAACGTCGTAATATATGTAGCAGTTCATGACATCCAGGCTTACAAATTTACTGTCTCTGATGGACACACGTCCAGAACATCCGCTCTCAAAACTCCGCCATTTCTCTCCCCACATCCACCACTGCTGGCGGCTGACCTCCAACTGTGCAACGCTACACGCTGTTAATAGCCAACAGCCCAGCACTACAATAGCAAATTCCAAGAATGCAAACCAGCCACAGACTTCGCACAGCACAGAAAGTGACTTTCATACAGAGCGCTACGTGGCGTTACCAACATAAAAAACTAATCAGGCTACCTACATAGCCCCTATGCTCCCCACAAATAATTTTACAAATTGTTATGGGCAATGGCCAATACAGATTTGAAATTTTTTTTCATAATTACAATAACAAAGAAATCAAATGAACACACTTATTGATACAATGTTTGTCAAAGGTCCTGATCATTCATCACAGTATTAATTACAATTTTATGCACAAAGTCTGAGCAATAAAAGAATATGCACATGGAAGTAGTGGATTTCCATGCAGTCTCGAAGAAGTAGTATTGTCCTTCCAACGGGAAGACAGTGCTGACTCTTGACATGGAGGCAGGTAATGGGCCACAACAGAGCAAACCCACAGCAGAGTCAGTCGAAGTTTTGAAGAATATTGGTAGGTACGTCAGGACGTGTGTCCATCAGAGATAGTAAATTTGTAAGACGTTATCCTTTCGTTGATTATTCAATCTTTTTCTCATGGTAACCTCCCCCTTGGCAGTTTCCTCCCGGAGATCCGAATGGGGGACTATTCCGGATTTTTTTGCCAATGGAGAGATCATCATGACACATCTTCAATTACAGGCCACATGTCCTGTTGATACACGTTACGTGTCTTTAATGCAGTGGTTTCCATTGCCTTCTGCATCCTCATGTCGTTGATCATTGCTGATTCTTCCGCCTTTAGGGAAATTGCCCCTAAAGGCGGAAGAATCAGCAATGATCAACGACATGAGGATGCAGAAGGCAATGGAAACCACTGCATTAAAGACACGTAACGTGTATCAACAGGACATGTGGCCTGTAATTGAAGAAGTGTCATGATGATCTCTCCATTGGCAAAAAATTCCGGAATAGTCCCCCATTCGGATCTCCGGGAGGGGACTGCCAAGGGGGGGGGGGGTTACCATGAGAAAAAGATTGAATAATCAACGAAAGGATAACGTTCTACGAGTCGGGGCGTGGAATTTCAGAAGCTTGAAGGTGGTGGGGAAACTAGAAAATCTGAAAAGGGAAATGCAAAGTCTCAATCTACATATACGAGGGGCGTTCAGAAAGTAAGCTCCGATCGGTCGCGAAATGGAAACGACTATGAAAATCCGATAAAGCTTTGCACAGATGTGTTGGTTAGTGTCTCTAGTATAACCCCAGTTAGCATCACGTCGCTCTTCTCATTTCTGAGCTCGCAGTGAGTGCGTATAGATGTCTAGAAAATAGTGTCTGCCGCCAAGTACGAGGGCCTGGTGAGAAATTTCGCCTGAAGCTATGCAGCTAACATTACATAACTGTCGTGCTGTTTCGTCTTCACGACAATTCTCAGCCGCATTCTGCAGGGGCAATGAAGATGCTCCTGCATCGTTTTCAAATGGAAATGTTAGATTACCCACAATACAGTCCGCAATTGTCTCCCCCTGAGTTTCATCTCTGGTCGCATGAACCGCTGTCTTTGAAGACAACATTTTGACACAGACAACGAGGTGTAGGCCAGCGTGGAGAATTGGCGGAAAGCACTGGCGGCTGCCTTCTATGATGAGGCTATTGAAAAGTTGGTACAACGCTATGACAAAAGTCTAAGTCAGAACGGCGACTACGTAGAGAAGTAGCTGAAAGGTGTAGCTAATTGTTAAAAGTAAAACATTTCTGATGTTCACTGTGGTTTCAATTTCGCAATCAATCGGAGCTTACTTTCTGAACAGGCCTCGTAGTAGGGGTCAGTGATGTGAAGTGGAAGGAAGACAAGGATTTCTGTTCAGATGAGTATCGGGTAATGTCAACAGCAGCAGAAAATGGTATAACAGGTGTAGGATTCGTTATGAATAGGAAGATAGGGCAGAGGGTGTGTTACTGTGGACAGTTCAGTGACTGGGTTGTTCTAATCAGAATCGACAGCAGACCAACACCGACAAAGATAGCTCAGGTATACATGCCGACGTCGCAAGCTGAAGATGAACAGATAGAGAAAGTGTATGAGGAAATTGAAAGGGTAATGCAGTATGTAAAGGGGGACGAAAATCTAGTAGTCATGGGCGACTGGAATGCAGTTGTAGGGGAAGGAGTAGAAGAAAAGGTTACAGGAGAATATGGGCTTGGGACGAGGAATGAAAGAGGAGAAAGACTAATTGAGTTCTGTAACAAGTTTCAGCTAGTAATAGCGGTTACCCTGTTCAAGAATTACAAGAAGAGGAGGTATACTTGGAAAAGGCCGGAAGATACGGGAAGATTTCAATTAGATTGCATCATGGTCAGACAGAAATTCCAAAATCAGATACTGGATTGTAAGGCATACCCAGGAGCAGGTATAGACTCAGATCACAATATAGTAGTGATGAAGAGTAGGCTGAAGTTCAAGACATTAGTCAGGAAGAATCAATACGCAAAGAAGTGGGATACGGAAGTACTAAGGAATGACGAGATACGTTTGAAGTTCTCTAACGCTATAGATACAGCAATAAGGAATAGCGCAGTAGGCAGTACAGTTGAAGAGGAATGGACATCTCTAAAAAGGGCCATCACAGAAGTTGGGAAGGAAAACATAGGTACAAAGAAGGTAGCTGCGAAGAAACCATGGGTAACAGAAGAAATACTTCAGTTGATTGATGAAAGGAGGAAGTACAAACATGTTCCAGGAAAATCAGGAATACAGAAATACAAGTGCTGAGGAATGAAATAAATAGGAAGTGCAGGGTAGCGAAGACGAAATGGCTGCAGGAAAAATGTGAAGACATCGAAAAAGATATGATTGTCGGAGGGACAGGCTCAGCATACAGGAAAGTCAAAACAACCTTTGGTGACATTAAAAGCAACGGTGGTAACATTAAGAGTGCAACGGGAATTCCACCGATAAATGCAGAGGAGAGAGCAGATAGGTAGAAAGAATACATTGAAAGCCTCTATGAGGGTGAAGATTTGTCTGATGTGATAGAAGAAGAAACAGGAGTCGATTTAGAAGAGATAGCAGTATTAGAATCGGAATTTAAAAGAGCTTTGGAGGACTTACGGTCAAATAAGGCAGAAGGGATAGATAACATTCCATCAGAATTTCTAAAATCATTGGGGGAAGTGGCAACAAAACGACTATTCACGTTGGTGTGTAGAATATATGAGTCTGTCGATATACCATCTGACTTTCGGAAAAGCATCATCCACACAATTCCGAAGACGGCAAGAGCTGACAAGTGCGAGAATTATCGCACAATGAGCTTAACAGCTCATGCATCGAGGCTGCTTACAAGAATAATATACAGAAGGATGGGAAAGAAAATTGAGAATGCGCTAGGTGACGATCAGTTTGGCTTTAGGAAAAGTAAAGGGACGAGAGAGGCAATTCTGACGTTACGGCTAATAATGGAAGCAAGGCTAAAGAAAAATCAAGACACTTTCATAGCATTTTTGTCGACCTGGAAAAAGCGTTCGACAATATAAAATGGTGCAAGCCGCACGAGATTCTGAAAAAAGTAGGGGTAAGCTATAGGGAGAGACGGGTCATATACAATATGTACAACAACCAAGAGGGTATAATAAGAGTGGACGATCAAGAACGAAGTGCTCGTATTAAGAAGGGTGTAAGACAAGGCTGTAGCCTTTCGCCCCTACTCTTCAATCTGTACATCGAGGAAGCAATGATGGAAATAAAAGAAAGGTTCAGGAGTGGAGTTAAAAGACAAGGTGAAAGGATATCAATGATACGATTCGCTGATGACATTGCTATCCTGAGTGAAAGTTAAGAAGAATTAAATGATCTGCTGAACGGAATGAACAGTCTAATGAGTACACATTATGGTTTGAGAGTAAATCGGAGAAAGACGAAGGTAATGAGAAGTAGTAGAAATGAGAACAGCGAGAAACTTAACATCAGGATTGATGGTCGCGAAGTCAATGAAGTTAAGGAATTCTGCTACGTAGGCAGTAACATAACCAATGACGGACGGAGCAAGGAGGACATCAAAAGCAGACTCGCTATGGCAAAAAAGGCATTTCCGGCCAAAAGAAGTCTACTAATATCAAATATCGGCATTAATTTGAGGAAGATATTTCTGAGGATGTACGTCTGGAGTACAGCATTGTATGGTAGTGAAACATGGACTGTGGGGAAACCGGAACAGAAGAGAATCGAAGCATTTGAGATGTGGTGCTATAGACGAATGTTGAAAATTATGTGGACTGATAAGGTAAGGAATGAGGAGGTTCTACGCAGAATCGGAGAGGAAAGGAATATGTGGAAAACACTGATAAGGAGAAGGGGCCGAACGATAGGGCATCTGCTAGGACATGAGATAATGACTTCCATGGTACTAGAGGGAGCTGTAGAGGGCAAAAAATGTAGAGGAAGACAGAAATTGGAATACATCAAGCAAATAATTGAGGACGTAGGTTGCAAGTGCTACTCTGAGATGAAGAGGTTAGCACAGAAAGGAATTCGTGGTAGGCCGCATCAAACCAGTCAGTAGACTGATGACCAAAAAAAAAAACGTCAGGACGTGTGTCCATCAGAGATAGTAAATTTGTAAGACTGAATGTCATGAAGTGAGATATATATATATATATATATATATATATATATATATATATATATATATATATATATATGTATATACAGGGTGTCCCAGCTATCTTGTCCACCCAATATATCTCTGGAACAATAACAGCTATTGGAAAACGACTTTCGCCGGTACCAATGTAGGGCTGGGGCCCATGAATGTACATATTTGGAAACATTCTAAAACGAAAGCATATGTGTTTTTTAACACGAACTTATGTTTTTTTTAATGGACCTCCTATATTTTTTCTTCAGCAATCCATAGCATGACAAAGCCCATACACAATGGCGTTGATTGCATCGCAATATTCCCATTACATTCCGAGATATTAAGACGCGAAGTTGACGCTCGAAACACACGACATGCGCTTCTAGCGCACGTCCTGAGGCTCAGGCGTGAACCCCATGCTGCCCGTAATCGCGATGTGATTGACATGCGTAATCACACTTCCATACTTATCAAGAGGTCCGAAACGAATAATACGGTCTGCTGCCATCCTGAATTAACGTCGTACATTCCAGCAGGTATTTATCCCATAGATTAGGGGGGATGCGGTTCTGTAACGTATCTGTGTACCGCAACGTTAGTCACAAAGTTTACTTCGCTTATCGTTAATCCGTTACTAAAAGTAATGCCGTTCAACGTCAAAACTTTACTTTACTGTAGATCTAGCGCAAGTGACAGTTAATCATTCACTCGTAATAGTACAATTCATGTCGATGGTTTCAGTGAAACGGGCAAGTGGACTAAAAGTTATACCGTTGTTTAGGTAAAAATGTTTTGATTTGGGAAGTTCAGGTAGGCCATAGAAGATGAATGTAAACATGTTTAACCAATTACTTTTACTATCACATAATTATCAATGTTATGTTTATCTGATGCATTAAATGACAAATGTTTCTTAACATCACTGGGTAAAATGGCCCTTTGTAGAATCTTCCACTGTGATACCAGCACTACATACTCAACATAGCGTTCACATCTCATGCTCAAAGTGATGCCCATTGGCTTGCATACATAGGGTCACTCTGCGGATGAAGGATGCCCTACTTCGTGCTACTGTTTCCTCTTTGATGGCTGTACAAGCATCAATAATGTGTTGCTTCATGTCCTCTGGTGTTGTTGGATCATGTTGGTAAACAGCATCCTTCATTGCTCCCCAAAGAAAATAATCCAGCGGTGTAAGGTCCGGAGATCGGGCAGGCCACCTAACTGGGACACTTCGTCCAATCCACCTACCAGGGAACTTACGGTTCAGAAGTCGTCGTGCTCGTAAGGCGTTATGTGCAGGGCATCCGTCATGCTGATACCACATGACCATTCTCCGGTTCAGAGGTACGGTGTCCAAGAGAACAGGAAGAGTGTGTCGTATAAATCTGAGGTACTGTCTGCCATTTTGGATGCCATTTATAAAGAAAGGTCCGATAATGGTATCTCCAATAATCCCACACCAAACATTAACTTTCCACGGACGTTGATGCTCTCCCTGACGGAGCCATTTTGGATTGTCTGCGGACCAATAATGCATATTCCTCATATTGACAAATCCTTTGTTCGAGAATGATGCCTCGTCGGTAAAGAGAACATCTGCAAAAAAAATTGGATTAGTCAGAAGTTTTTGCTGAGCCCACCGACAAAATGTTACCCTATTGCGGAAGTCATTTCCGTGAAGATCCTGGTGTAAATGAACATGGTAAGGATGAAATTTATGACGTTTAAGAGTACGCTGTGCACTTGATTTCGACACACCAACTTCACGTTCAATTTGACGTGTGCTGATTTGAGGATTCACAGCTATGGTAGCGAGCACAGGAACTTCAGTACGTTCATCTGTGCGTGTTCTAGGACGATGTCGAGGTCTTGGATTTAAGCTTCCCGTTTCACGTAGACGAGATGTGCGACGGCCAAACATCCGGCGCGAAGGCGATGGCTTTTCAGGGAATCGTCTTCTGTACAGTCGTTCTGCCTGAACAGCATTTCGTACACGTACAACAGGGTATAGTATAGGTATGTAGAGTAGGGTAGAAAACAGACATATTGACTTAATAATCATAATGTTCGCTAACAGTACTATCAACAAACAAGCAATCTCATAACGTATTTCCCGCCAACGTACGTTCTCCATAGATCAGCAGCATTTCTACGTTTATTCACAATGTGTACTACCTCCGTGCCGTCGCTAGATTACTCTGATGCAGGACTACACTGGCAAGCGGTGCGCTGCACGCCAAAGCAACAACAAATGGGATGCTCGGAGGGTGGTGGAGTACAGGAGTTTACATGGGTCGCAAATCATAAACAAGGCGAAGTGGTAACTGTGGTAGTAGTGGGAACTACGTTGGACACTTGACTAGGTAGAGCCAGGCCCTGCGCGACAGGCACAACGGGTCATGTAACGCAATAGATAAACCTTATTTTGGGTGTGCAGGATAAATAAGACAACCCGGCGGGTGTACACCGATCGGTACTGGTTCATATTGTGTACGTAGATACGTAAAACGTGCAAGAGGGAAAGCATTATGTACTTATGAGAGTTGATAGCAGCAGACCGTATTATTCGTTTCGGACCTCTTGATAAGTATGGAGGTGTGATTACACATGTCAATCACATCGCGATTACGGACAGCATGGGGTTCACGCCTGAGCCTCAGGACGTGCGCTAGAAGCGCATGTCGGGTGTTTCAAGCGTCAACTTCGCGTCTCAACATCTCGGGATGTAAAGGGAATATTGCGATGCAATCAACGCCATTGTGTAAATGCTTTGTCATGCTATGGATTGCTGAAGAAAAAATATAGGAGGTCCATTTAAAAAAACATAAGTTCGTGTTAAAAAACACATATGCTTTCGTTTTAGAATGTTTCCAAATATGTACATTCATGGGCCCCAGCCCTACGTTGATACCGGTGAAAGTCGTTTTCCAATAGCTGTTATTGTTCCAGAGATATTTTGGGTGGACAAGATAGCTGGGATATATATATATATATATATATATATATATATATATATATATATATATATATATATAATGACTTTGAACACTATTAAGTTAAATACATTGTTTGTTCTCTATCAAAGTCTTTCATTTGCTGACTATGCCTATCAGTAGTTAGTGCCTTCAGTAGTTAGAACCTTTTATTTAGCTGGCAGTATTGGCGCTCGCTGTATTGCAGTAGTTCGAGTAATGAAGATTTTTGTGAGGTAAGTGATTCATGAAAGGTATAGTTTGTTGTTAGTCAGGACCATTCTTTTGTAGGGATTATTAAAAGTCAGATTGCGTTGCGCTAAAAATATTGTGTGCCAGATTAGTAATGATCAGAATAAGTAAAGAGAGAAACGTCTGACTACGTTCAGTTGGGCTCAGCTGTTTGAAAATCAAATAACGTAACGGGTTTACCAGCACAGCAATTCATAAACTTTTCCAAGGAGACGTTTCAGCAGTACTACTTTGCTGGCGGCAAGAGACCTCGTTAAGTCCTCTGGCGATGATCAAAGGACGCAGTGGAGTCAGACAATATGAGCATATGCAGTTTTTACGATATGACATTGTAAGTACTCTGTTTAGGTTTTTATATTGGTAACGCCACGTAGCGCTGTGTATCAAAATCACTGGCTGTGCTGTGTGCAGTCTGTGGCTGGGTGTCATTGTTGTAATATTCGTTATTGTAGTGTTGGGCTGTTGGTTGTCAACAGCGCGTAGCGTTGCACAGTTGGAGGTGAGCCGCCAGCAGTGGTGGATGTGGGGAGAGAAATGGCGGAGTTTTGAAATTTGTAAGACTGGATGTCATGAACTGCTGTGTATATTATGATTTTTCAGCACTGTTAAGGCAAATACATTGTTTGTTCTCTATTAAAATCTTTCATTTGCTAACTATGCCTATCAGTAGTTAGTGCCTTCCGTAGTCTGAATCTTTTATTTAGCTGGCAGTAGTGGCGCTCGGTGTATTGCAGTAGTTCGAGTAACGAAGATTTTTGTGATGTAAGTGATTTGTCAAAGGTATAGGTTAATGTTAGTCAGGGCCATTCTTTTGTAGGGAATATTGAAAGTCAGATTGCGTTGCGCTAAAAAATATTGTGTGTCAGTTTAAGGACAGTCATTTATAATTTTTCTAAGGGGACGTTTCATATGTCGACCCTTAGCCGAGGATACCTCACTGGAATCTTCCGATTTTTTTCTTGTAGTTTGTGTAATTACTGTCGCTATTGTTTATTGCTAGCGCGTAATTATAGAGAGAATCTCCATTGTAGTTGCAGTCTTTCATTGTCGTTGTGGCATTCATGTAGATTTGCACCAAGTATTTCGCAGCTGCGCTTGCAATTAACTAGATATTATTTTCACTGCTATGTTAATGTGTTTTCTTATTTTGCTCTTCAAATTGTGTTTTTCTGTGTTGTCGTGTGAAATATTGTGACAATAATGGCGTGTGAAAAACGTAATACTAGGCTCCAAAGTAAACTGAGAAATGACAGCGAAGACGAAAGCAGTGTGGTAGCACCACCGAGTAATGAATTAACTAATGTTCAAAGTAGTAATTTGGTAATTGTGCATAGGGAAATGGAGCGGGCTGCAAATAATGGTGTAGGCAGTGAAACAATTAGTGAACAGGGAAGCATTATCGATCGATCGGTCGGCAACAGCTCGCCTCAGAAATCCGAAATGACAGGACACAATCTTGCAAATACTGTAGATTCAGGTTTTGCGTCCTCACCGTTTTCTCAAATAAGTCAAGACATATTTTCTGCTTGTCAAAATGTGAATGTTGCCGGTGCAAATTCACTGACGAAAAGCACTGAGGAACATGTTTCAGACACCAATGCATTGTTATTACAATTAATACAACAAATGGGGCAAACTCAGCAAAAGCTTCAAAAGTTAGACACAATGGAACAAAATCTTCGAAAGTTAGGCACAGTGGAACAAAATCAGAGACAAACACCGCAAAAGCTTCAAAAGTTAGACACAATGGAACAAAATCTTCGGAAGTTAGACACCACGCTTGAACAAATACGTGAAGATTTAACTACTGAGTTACATAACATTGAATCGAAATGTCAAAAAGTCTGTAATGACGTAAAAACACAAATTTGTGAGCATTTCCAACCTATTTTTTCGCGTCATGAAAATGCATTACAGAATCAAGAAGCAGCCATAAAAGAACTGCAAACCATTGTTCATGAATATCATTAGACTTTGTGGCCTAAAATTGACTCAGTTGCTTCTACCGATTCGGTTACGCAACTTGCAAAAACTCAGGAAAACTTAAAGGACACAGTAGATACGATTTCAACACAAATGGACACTCTGAAACTTGGTTCAGAAAAACACACAGAGGAAATAATTTCACTAACGGATAAAGTAGCCGAACTTTCAGATCAGTTCACTAACTTATCTACAAAGGTAGATGATGATCTGAATGACACAAGACCTGTAGCCTTCACGGACACTGAAGAGCATGAACAAATTAGAAAATTCAAACAAAATTAAAATCAAATCAACACACAGTACAAAAGAGAAATCCGGGAAGTACAAGATCAGTTGGCCCAAGTAATACAAGAATTGCATATTTCAGAGGACACTCGCGCTCCAGTACGGGAAGAGGGACATAGAAATACGGAACAACCACAAAATAATAACACAGGACATTTCGGAAATTATGAAAGAAATTGGCAAGGTGCACCGAATTTTGAAATGGAACCGCCGAAACGACGTAACAATGACCGATATGCGACTCGCCGACATGATGATTTTGACTATAAGCTGTTCATTACTACACGTAAATTCAAAACATTTAAGAATTCCGGCAACGACATTCATCCACAAGCGTGGCTTCATCAATTCTCTCATTGTCTTCCTCCCAACTGGTCATTAGAGCACAGATTAGAATTTATGTGTGGCTATTTAGAGAATGAACCAGCTGTAAGAATGCGATCGGTCATTGACGATTGCCACAGTGAAGGAGAATTTTATCATGCCTTCCTCTCAGCATATTGGTCTCAAGCTACACAAGACCGAGTAAAACATAGCATCATAATGATGAACCATTCGAACAATCTGAATTTTCCAGTCTTGTGAAATATTTTGAAGACATGTTGCACAAGAATCAGTACCTGTCAAAACCATACAGCCCCTCAGAACTCATCCGCATTTGCTTAATCAAATTACCTGAACATTTACGATATATTATTTTGGCAGGACGTTGCAAAGACGACATTGAAGCTCTTCAGGGACTCTTACAAGAATTAGAAATTGACACTGACAATCGCGGAACGCGGAAACAGGAACACAACAATTACAGGTCACATCCGTCACAATTCTACGATGAAAGAAATAATAACTGGACACGACAAGGCTATTCTCACAACACAAATCGTAACCAAAACAGACACCACCCGTATGACAACCATTGGCAGAGTAATAATAATTACGGAGAAAGATCACCTCTCCGTGATAGTAACTATCAGAGAGACAACAGAGAAACAGACAATTGGGGAACCAAAATAATTATTATCAAGGGAGACAGAATAACTTTAGACGCAACGGTCCAGTGCGGAGTTACGATTCAGGGAGAAATTCTCCACCACGTGACCGACAAGAAAGAAACTTGGAATCTACCGACATGACGACAGACGATATGATCGTAACGACAGACCTGAATTGCATCAGAACTGGCGGGATTCAAACAGAGCAGGGCCCTCTCGACAAGGTGAATTTGTAGACGTTGGATCTCCTAATCCCAATAACGACGCGCGTCAACAAAGAGACAGACAATGACTCGCACTGCAGGCAGCCACGTGCGCTGGCTGGCTCACAGAAAAATAACATAGACGCTAACCTTGAGAAAAATTTTAGCATTCCTTACATACGTATACCACATGATAATTGCGTTGAAGTTGAAACTCTGCGTACTAGGAAGAGTAAAGGTTTACACCATATTTCACATGTAAAACCGTTTATTGAAAGATAATCTACTTTTTAACTTTGTCTTTGCCATAAAACTTTTCACTTCTCATTTCTAGTATGCATTGTCAGACTTAGAAACTGTTACCATGCAACAATGTTTGAAGTTAAATATCCAATCAAGAAGCAAGAGAACTTATTTAAATAGAAATTACGAATGAATTGTTACAGTGAACAGACGTCACAGTGTTATTGTGCGTGTACATTCTTGCTTGTTAGTTGCACGATTACATAACGACTATAAGGCTTACATACTTAGAACATATACTGGTACTGCTAATGAGATTTTAATGCAACATTTTGGTTTACTTGAAAATACATTCTGGATTTAAAGTACTTTCTGTGAGATACCAGATGACACAGTGGTTAGTTTCTGTGACAGCTACACGATTTTATCACGACGCTACTAATGAGTGACATTTTACAGTGTTGCTTTTGCGATGTTTCTGTTTTATATCTGCACAGTTTTTCTGAATTATTCTGGAAAGTAAAACATGTTTTAGTAGTAACTTTTGTGGTATAGCTACAATGAGACAGCCTTTTCTGTAGCACAACAATATGTTAAAGCACAGTACTTTCCTCATCACGGCAATAAGCGTAATAACTAAGATATCTATACGCAAAGCATTTCGCTTATGTTTATCATGAGGTAAGTACATTGGCTTCTGCAGAACTTAGCTTTCGGAGGACAATTACTACGACACTTCCACAGAGATTATCTTACAGCAAGACGCACATTTAGCGCTACAGGACACGTATTTGAGCGATTAATTTTGCACTTAAATCATTTATTTTTTAAGATATTTGAAGTACAATGATACGAAGGTTTTCCGTGATACATTTCATTCCATTGCTGTAATCTGTAACACCTGAGGGTATAATTACATTAATCCTCAGGGGGGTACACGCTTACTTTGTGTACCATGTGTTTGGCAAGCACAAGGAGCCCTAGCTAATACGGTATTTGCTTATACAACTTTACACATCGGTACCATATTTCTCTAACACACAAATTACTCAGCTATCTGATCATTTAACTGAGAGATAAACTTTTTTTACTACATCAGTGACACATGTTTACGCAATTACACAATTGGGTAACTTCACACTTATGAAATTGTATTTTGTCTGTACTTCGTGAACTGTTCATATTTTTTCGGAACCATTGTGATACTATGAGAGCTTTGAATGATGTACTTGGTAAGGGAGCATGAGTTTAAAGTACATTTGAGGTAGATGACACTATTGAAATGAGCAGAGAACTTTTTTTAGGTTTTGACATTATTGCAGAAAGCTACGACGTTTTTGAGATTTGACTGAGGTGTTATGATGTTATTTTTATGACGATGATGTGTATTATGCTGTTGAGGTATGTTTATGATCAATAAGATGATGCTACTGTAAATGAGGAATTTGATTATGCTACATATTTATTTTGATGAAATATTGAAGAAGTGTTGACGAATACGTATATGAATAATGAGTAGTGGTTAGGGACTCTGATTTGTGGAAAAGGATGTTGGAAACCAAGAATCATACTTTAAGAGTTATGAAATGTTCATAAATGCGCAAATGTATCACAGTGTCAACGAAAATTTTTTGAACACTGTTATATTCATAGGATTTTGTTTCTACACATTTGCAACGCAAATTCTCGACCTGTGAAATTTTTTATATAAGACTGTCACTGTAATGCAAACTGGTGTTGTAAATATTTCAATAAGAAAATTAAGTGACCACCTTCACGTAATGAGTCGTGGGCACCCAGCTGCGTGACATTCGCCTGGAAAAAAGCCATTAGTGTGTGCCTTTCAGAGGCACAGGTGGAGGAAAAAAAAAGGGCCATTATCCTCGCTATTGACATTCCCTTGTAGAAACCATCGCAAATACGACACGCTCAAACTTGAAAACATATAATAACACTGTGGAGCTCTTAATTTATGATATTTACTGAAATGCCTAATGAAAAGACGAGAAATATTTTTATGTCTATACACCTGATTATGACTACTGTCTTTCTAGTTGAGAGATTTTTTTTACTACCTTATGAAATGCCATATGGCTAATGAATGATGCTTCATGCCTTCCTTTGTACATAGTTGCTCATTTTCTTTAATATCTAGTTTCTAGCTGCACTGCAGCATTGGTTATCAGAAAATTTAATAGATGTACTAATATCACTATTTTATGTCTACAGACCCAGTAAAGAATACGTTTATGACGTACTTTCCTGGAAAAGAGACCACAAATAGACATTTCCCTTCACAGGAATTGCATAAATAATTTTTTTAATGACTTGGTAACTTTCTTGCAGAGTAAGTTTTTGTGATGCATCACTCTAGTGTTAAGATGTGACATAGGTATTAAACATGGCCAATTTTACTGTAATATTTTTTCTGCTTGAACTATGTCATCTTTAAATATAAGTTATTGCATTTGCTGCTGCTGTTTGCCAGGCATAGTGCTACTAAATTTCACTTTACATTACTCTGTTAAGCCAGTTTTACTACTGACTTATTTTTCTTGTTTGCTGCTCATTGCCTTATATTAGTTGTAATATTGCTGCTTGCTTTGCCAATTTGCATTTTTTTGTCATTGCTGTTTGTGTTAATTGTTTTGTGCTGCTGCATTGCCTAGTCGCTTAGTTTAGCATCTGACCTCAGTAGATTTAAGTTAGCTTAAGATGGGATTGGCCATATAAGAGAACAAGTTGTGATGAATTCGAAGAAATGCATTGAGAAGCTATAAGAAAATGGTTTGGCCAAAAAAGTATTTTGAAAGAGGATATGAACCAAAAAAATAGGTTTTAGGGACAACAGGTTTAGGTAGGATTTTCTTGGAAATAAATGATGAGGTAAGATAATGGAAAATAAATAATGAGATAAGAAATGTGTGAGCATATTAATACAGGAAGCATGCTTGGATAGAATTTTTTTGATGGAAACAAATGTTGAAATAAGAGGAAAGATAAATGGAATGAAGTTTTGGGGTGGACTGCAGTACCAAATATCACATTGAAAACAAACCCTGTCCTGTATTTTTGTGTTATTACACAATGTGAATTTGTGTTTTTCCTGTCTTAATGTGTCTAGCTAATAAGAGTTATGATGTAGAATTTTTCTGATAATATGTTATTTTCTTTGTAAAGATGTTTAGACATTATTTATTCTGTTCTGTTTTAATGCTCATGTGTGAAGTTGATGTTTCGAAAGTTATTCTGATCTTTTATGTATGTACTCATGTCATAATTCCTGTAACACTGATGTATATGTTATTTCGATTCTTTTGTAAAGCCTGTACTGCAAATGTTATCTGTATTGTTTTGTACCTTTGTAATTGTATTCTTATGTTATAAAATTGTAATTGACACCAGTTCATCATATTATTAACTTGTAAGTTCCATTTCACTACACACGTTTCTGTTGGTCGTAGTATATGGACAATATGTGAGAAGTAGGGACTGTTAGTGTTTGCACGTGTGTTAATAATTCAGCAAGGGACTGGATAACAGCGTTGCTGGTTCTAAGGACAATTCCAAAAACTTTATGAGTGCACAAGTGGTGGTTATGGACTTGCTGTATTATCCGCAAGACACTTCAATGGTAATTGCGCACCTGCACAGTCACAACAGATGGCTGCTGGCCATCTCTACAAGGACTACAGTGGGTCTGCATCTTTGATGGCCGACCAATACCATTATTTCTACAAGGACTGCTGTGGGTCTGCACCTCTGCTGGCCCACCAATACCGTAATCTCTACCAGGACTACAGTGGGTCTGCTCTGTGATGACCTACCTACCAATATTCTTCATAACGTCGAATGACTCTGCTGTGGGTTTGCTCTGTTGTGGCCCATTACCTGTCAGCATGTCAAGAGTCAGCACTGTCTTTCCGTTGGAAGGACAACACTATTTCTTCAAGACTGCATGGAAATTCACTACTTCTGTGTGCATCATCTTTTACTGCTCAGACTTATAGAAAAGAAACGGCAGTTTTACTGTGATGAATGGTCAGGACTGTCTTTATGGACTGTGAGAAAATTATAGCTTTTGACCAACATTGTATTACTAAGTGTGTGCATTTGACATGTTTCTTACTGTAATTATGAAAAAAATTTTCAAATCTGTATTGGCCAGTGCCCAAAACAGTTTGTAAAATTTTTTGTGGGGAGCATGGGGGCTATGTAAGTACGCTGTTAAGGTTTTTATATTGGTAACGCCACGTAGCGCTCTGTATCAAAATCACTGGCTGTGCTGTGTGCAGTCTGTGGCTGGGTGGCATTGTTGTAATATTCGCTATTGTAGTGTTAGGCTGTCGGCTGTTAACAGCACGTAGCGTTGCGCAGTTGGAGGTGAGCCAGCAGCAGTGGTGGATGTGGGGAGAGAAATGGCGGAGTTTTGAAATTTGTAAGACTGGATGTCATGAACTGCTATGTATATTATGATTTTTCAACACTACTAAGGTAAATACATTGTTTGTTCTCTATTAAAATCTTTCATTTGCTAACTATGCCTCTCAGTAGTTAGTGCCTTCCGTAGTTTGAATCTTTTATTTAGCTGGCATTAGTGGCGCTCGCTGTATTACAGCAGTTCGCGTAACGAAGATTTTTGTGAGGTAAGTGATTTGTGAAAGGTATAGGTTAATGTTAATCAGGGCCATTCTTTTGTAGGGATTATTGAAAGTCAGATTGCGTTGCGCTACGAAATATTGTGTGTCAGTTTAAGCACAGTCATTTATAATTTTTCTAAGGGGACGTTTCATGTTTTTACGATATGACATGAACAAGACATTCATGATGAACTCATAAACGCACTGATTGAAGAACAAACTGAAGAAGCAGTACAAGCGACAGTCAAGATTCAGCTATGTGACATTCCTGTGGTTATTGTTTTTGACATGGATACACCCAAAAATGTCGTATCTACAAGTTTATTTTCTGAAATTAGTGAAACAATTTGCATACCTACCTTCTTTTTCAAAACTATCGCATATTCATTGCAGTGGGTAGTTGATCGTAAGGTTACTAAACCCATACCCACACTCCTACCTCATTTGATTTTTCAGCAGTGAAATTTTCGTTTCTAGTGGTAGATAAATTTGTTGTCAGCTGTATATTGAGAATTGAGGTTTTCGAGACATGTGGGGTGAAACTGGGTCTATACAATGGCTGGTGCCGTTTCCAGGTTGGTGAACAAGGAATTTCTTTGGATTTCGCTAATGCTAGACTGAATGATAGTGTGTTTTGTCAGAAAGTGAATTTGCAGCTTATTTACTGGGAAATATCATTTGCCCATGAGGAGTATCTAGACACATCATTGGCTTTACAAATTGATCCATCAGAACAGAAAAGAAAAATCAGATGAATCCTCCTGTCTAATTGCAGTACAGGAAGATGAATGATTTTGGTTATTATCACAATATTTGCCAGTGTTTGACAACAGAATATTTGTACAAGTTGGAAGCTTACGTCAGCAGATGTCTTGTCACACGTTTTATGCTATGACGTGGGCAAAAAGGGAAGCTCATAGAAGAGAAATGGAATGAATGATCAAATAGAAAATAATAGAATCTTCACAAACCCCACACTGCAGTCCAAAGAGATCAATTAACAAAATTATCATAACAGTCAGAACAAAACCAGACAATTTAGATGAAAAACTATTATAATTCCATAAAGTCAAGTCTTTACCCAGTATAGATTTGCAATCCTCTTATTGAAAGATTGCTCTGCATCCAGATAGTCGCATAGTACTCCATTCATCTGCTGAGGTACAACCGATCAGCTTTGCATTCTTCCATTTGATTTGAAGGTTAATGCAGTTTTCATCTCAACTCTGGATGCTGTTTTGGTCTCACAGTTGTTACACCAAGCAACAGTATATGCAGATGATCATTTAAGTATGACCATATCCGAGAAGAAACACTTGCAAATATAGCCAATTACTGTGAATTTAAAACACCAAAATTTAGCAAGCAGGAGATTAAATTCTTAGGCTATGTTACTTCTCCATTTGGAATACCTCCAGATAAAGGAAATATTGTAGCTATGAAACATTTTCTTGTATCTCAAACAAAAGGACAACTGAAAGCTTTTTCGTAAAATTGTGCCAAACCAGCTTTTAAACAGTAACACCATGCTGCATCTACTGCGTAAGACTTCCACTTTGCTTTGGTCGAAGTAGTGCCAAAACGATTTTGAAGCTCTAAAGGAAGCCATAGTCATTGCAATCCTGTTGCACCACTCGTACATGAATACAGATTTTGTGCAGTCATGGACATATATACCGGAAGCGCACCGCAGACCCCTCATCAGTACCACCTGATGATTGCAGAACGGTTTTTCGCCGAAATATCGTGGACTATCGACGACATTCGAGAACGTTGGAAACAGGGTAGTGAGTAATTATATACCCATGTTTGGTAAACAGGAGGGTATTCTGTCTCACAGTGCATCAAATTGCACAGCTAAAGCACGGAAATCCTTTCTACAGGAACAGAAAATTAGACAAATCGTGATATCTGAATTTCATCTCAAATAAAATCGTACTATAAATGTTTTTAGATAATTTAACCATTTTATCAGCACATATGCAGCAAATCAACAGACTAAATTGGTCAAATTTTTAACTCCCTTTGAACATATAGCAAAAAATTTACCTCACACATCCACATCATCCGTCACACATAATTGAATAGCTTCTTTAGAAATGGAATCCGAAAATCTATTAGTGTTGCCCAAGACATTCATTTGCTGATTATTCATTGGATGTTCATTCTCAACACTATGTTCTGTTATTGCCGACTTGCTGGGTTGCAGTAAGCGGAATGCCCCTCGTGTTCTTTGCAGTGATCTTCAATAGAGCGGATTGTTTGACCAATACAGAATTTCCACCCATTCACTCGGGGCATGATACATCCTCGATTTTTTGAGAATAGCATGCTCGACCCGCTCGTACACAGGGCATACACTATTTCAGATGAAAGAAGTCTGAAGATAGAGCTACAACGCCTGGAGTCTGTCTTCCGCGAAAATGGATACACCAGACGACAGATTCGAACGGCCCTAGAACACAAGAACGCCATGGAAGACGAAAATCTGAAAGTAGAAGAAAATAAGAATACCGCTCTCATAGTGATTGCTGGCAATGTATCATCCAAAATTGGCAGACTACTACAAAAACACAAAATAACACCAGTATTCTGCACTCAAGCCCAAAACCGAGCACGACGATCTGTATCTCAAAAATGTGGGAGTGTACCAAGTCTCGTACGAATGCGGAAAAATCTGTATTGGTCATACAGTCCACAGTGTTGATGATCGCTGGAAAGAGCGCCAGTGCCACAACCACTTACTGCAGCCCACTGAGTCTGCAATAGCAGAACACTGCATTGAGAATGGACATTCAATGAATTATCAGCTAACGAGAGTCTCGACCAACACGATCAAATTTTGGGACCCCTTTTGTAAAGAAGGTATTGAAATACGTGTGACAGATAATTTAATGAACAGGGACGCAGGCTTCCAACTAAGTAAGACATGGGAACCAGTAATTAGCTCAGTCAAAGAAAATAGTAACATCGTCACGCGAGATGCGACCCGCAGCCGCACATCCTCTCACGGCGCGGAACGTGCGACGCCAGAACTCTGGATCCGCAGGTATATATACAGGGTGTTACAAAAAGGTACGGCCAAACTTTCAGGAAACATTCCTCACACACAAATAAAGAAAATATGTTATGTGGGCATGTGTCCGGAAACGCTTACTTTTCATGTTAGAGCTCATTTTATTACTTCTCTTCAAATCACATTAATCGTGGAATGGAAACACATAGCAACAGAACGTACCAGCGTGACTTCAAACACTTTGTTACAGGAAATGTTCAAAATGTCATCCGTTAGCGAGGATACATGCAACCACCCTCGGTCGCATGGAATCCCTGATGCGCTGATGCAGCCCTCGAGGATGGCGTATTGTATCACAGCCGTCCACAATACGAGCACGAAGAGTCTCTACATTTGGTACCGGTTGCGCAGACAAGAGCTTTCAAATGCCCCCATAAATGAAAGTCAAGAGGGTTGAGGTCAGGAGAGCGTGGAGGCCACGGAATTGGTCCGCCTCTACCAATCCATCGGTCACAGAATCTGTTGTTGAGAAGCGTACGAACACTTCGACTGAAATGTGCAGGAGCTCCATCGTGCATGAACCACATGTTGTGTCGTACTTGTAAAGGCACATGTTCTAGCAGCACAGGTAGAGTATCCTTGTGAAATCATGATAACGTGCTCCATTGAGCGTAGGTGGAAGACGTGGGGCCCAATCAAGACATCACCAACAATGCCTGCCCAAACGTTCACAGAAAATCTGTGTTGATGACGTGATTGCACAATTGCGTGCGGATTCTCGTCAGCCCACACATGATGATTTTTAAAATTTACAATTTGATCTCGTTGGAATGAAGCCTCATCCGTTAAGAGAACATTTGCACTGAAATGAGGGTTGACACATTGTTGGATGAACCATTCGCAGAAGTGTACCCATGGAGGCCAATCAGCTGCTGATAGTGCCTGCACACGCTGTACATGGAACGGAAACAACTGGTTCTCCCGTAGCACTCTCCATACAGTGACGCGGTCAACGTTACCTTGTACAGCAGCAAGTTCTCTGACGCTGACATTAGGGTTATCGTCAACTGCACGAAGAATTGCCTCGTTCATTGCAGGTGTCCTCGTCTAGGTCTTCCCCAGTCGCGAGTCATAGGCTGGAATGTTCCGTGCTCCCTAAGACGCCGATCAATTGCTTCGAACGTCTTCCTGTCGGGACACCTTCGTTCTGGAAATCTGTCTCGATACAAAAGTACGGCACCACGGCTATTGCCCCGTGCTAATCCACACTTCAAATGGGCATCTGCCAACTCTGCATTTGTAAACATTACACTGACTGCAAAACCACGTTCGTGATGAACATTAACCTGTTGATGCTACGTACTGATGTGCTTGATGCTAGTATTGCAGAGCAATGAGTCGCATGTCAACACAAGCACCGAAGTCAACATTACCTTCCTACAATTGGGCCAACTGGCGGTGAATCCAGGAAGTACAGTACATACTGACGAAACTAAAATGGGCTCTAACATGGAAATTAAGCGTTTCCGGACACATGTCCACATAACATATTTTCTTTATTTGTGTGAGAGGAATGTTTCCTGAAAGTTTGGCCGAACCTTTTTGTAACACCCTGTATACAGGGAGCGCACCGCAGACCTCTGGCGATGGCGGAACAGTTGTTCGCCGAAATATCGTGGACCTTTGACGATTGCATCTGGCAGTACACCCTAGAACCTTGGAAGCATCATAAACGGCGAGAAAGCCTCAGATCGCATATTACTCACTATCCCTTTTACTATCGGAGTGACTGTTCCAGTTTTAGTGGCATATAACCAAACATACTTGAGACAAAATCACAATGAGCAACAAGATTCTTCGTGGGCCTTCTAGCTTCGAATAATGATTCTGATATGACAACTGATGCAATGTCACGTGCTTTTGCGGGTAAAATGGGCTGTAATTTTATTTTATCATATTGATTCAAAGCTTGGGCCTTTTGCAAGCTAGGCAGGCACGTAATAATTCTGGCACCTACCAATTCAGTAGTAACCGATTTCGCATTTCTCGACACCCAGTGTCCCCACGAATAATGCATATACCAGATGAGTTCATGTCGTTAAGGAGATGGAATGCCCACATACCACATATTAGAATATGTAGTACACACATGAACAAATACATTATTCTGAATGTTATATTATTGTGGTTAGCCGGCCGAGGTGGCCGAGAGGTTCTAGGCGCGACAGTCTGGAGTCGCGCGACCGCTACGGTCGCAGGTTCGAATCCTGCCTCGGGCATGGATGCCTGTGATGTCCTTAGGTTAGTTAGGTTTAAGTAGTTCTAAGTTCTAGGGGGCTGATGACCTCAGGAGTTAAATCCCATTGTGCTCAGAGCCATTTGAACCATTATTGTGGTGATTTATGAGGTATTTGCAGGGACGGAGATTAATTCGCCTTCTTCCATTTTGGGTTTACATCTTGTAATACCTTCACATTGCGACACATCTCTAAATAACACTGTCTATATGTTGGTCCCGTTATTAACAATGCAGTCTGGCTCTTGGTCACGAAGCTCTGAGAACTCAGGCACCATTGCGGTGAAGCGATAGTGCATACACAATTATATTACCTTTGCCATTTGCGTGTAAGTTCTGAAAATCCTATTCCTTCAGTGACAGTGACTATTGTGCATGTTGGATGAAGTAGTTTATAACCTAGTAAGAAACTGTATGCGTTTACATGGGTCCCAAAGACATAATGGAATTTTTTGAATGCCCACACTACACCTACAGCTTCCGGCTCCATACTCTGTAAATAAATTTTAAAAATATTAATGTCGATATTATGGTTGTTTTCAACCTGAAACAAATGTGCACCAAGGATAGAACAGGATGCATCGATGGCAACACGGAAGTCTTTGATTATGTCTGGTTGGTACAGAATTTTTTATTGAACTATAGCATGCTTAATATGATCTTAGGGTAGCTGACATAGCGGTATTCTTACACAATAAATTTAGCACTGCATTGGTATTTAATAGCAGAGTAGTCACAAAATGTCTAAATATCGAAGCTATTTCTAGAAGTGCTTTTGAGCATTTCTTAGTGATAGGACGAAATTTACGATTGCCTTAATATTTTGCAGATCAGATACAATAACCATCGGTGAAATGATGTGTGCTGAAAATCTGATTTTATCATTCCTGAATTTATATTTCTCAAGAATAATAGTTACCCCAGAGCCCTAAAATTTTCTCAGTGCCTTTTCTAATAATTCTGACTGCTCTTTCCTAGTGCAGGTGCCTATTAATAAATCATACACGTACCATGTGACCTAGTGTAACAGCTCAGGGGCAAGCACATATCGAGAGCAACAACAAAGACTCCAGAACTCACATTTATCCCAAAAGATGACATTTTAAATTCATGATATGTAACTGAAGATTTAAAGGCTGTGTACTTACGTGAGATTCCTGAAAGTGGCACCTGCCGATAGGTAGATCAGAGATTTTTGCTTATTAAGTACTGCACACATGGAATTTCCTCAGTTGTCGTCTAGTAACTTAGGCCTGATCCTTACTGGAACAATGATTTTGTTTATAGCTCTTGTATCTGGATCTAAACTGACTTGTCCTCCAGGTTCAAATATCGCTAAGAGTGGGCTGCTGTATGGTGACCAGAATGTTTCAATAATTCCCTGTCGTAAGATTTTTTGAATCACTCGTTTAACCATCTCCCACTTTGCGCATTCGATGGTATATACGTTTTTCCATATGGTACTGATAACCTTTTATTATTCCTTGTTTGCCAGGGAAATTTGTACGTATTTTAACAATATTTGATCAGTTCCGCTCATTGTTCGTCGTTCAGACAGTCAGGTTCCATGGTTCTCCTATAAGTAATAGCACAGTCGTTATTCACTTCGGCAGGGTAGAATGACTTAGGAACATGAGGCATGAGACTGGTTTTGTGGGGGTATAGTTCCTTTACCCTTACCATTTTAACTTTCAGATCTTGACCAAATCTGCAATGCCAGACCTTAGTTTTCATAAATCTGAGACAATATTCTAACCATCAAGTAACTTTTTCCACTTGGGAGAACTATTCTTGCGTTACCTCTCACAAGATATCCATGCCCGTGATATAGTTCAGGATTAACGAAACAACAATAAGAACCATGCATCGTACGACTCTGATCTGTACTTGCAGTTTTATACTTTGAGATCTAGCACCAATAGTGTTAGAAAATGCACAGTTCTGTACAGGCAGGGTGGGTACTTTAGTTGTCTCAAGCATCATCTTAAAACTTATTTGCCACCACATTAATAATACACCAGTCTCAGCTACTACAATAGTAGAGATTCCACCAACTATTGCGCTAACAACCACCTGAACAATTTCTTCACCCTGTTCTTCACACAATTCAATGTCATAGCACAGGACATGTCTGACATCATCGCCATCACTACAATGCGACACATGATCTCATTAGTTCAGGTCGGTGCCCACACTCCTTTCTGTGACCAGCATCAGGCAGTATGATGAGCTCACACTTAATTTGGCGAACTATTTGGACGGAGGGGCTTTCTTCCATCACTTCCATAAAATATACCGCATGATTCTGTTGCTGATGCAGCCAGTTCGGAGCCGGTCCGTGGTACAAGGTTTTTCTATTGTCTGGGTTTGAGTTGTTTATACTACATGGTGTATCCTGAATTGATTTTTACGTTGGTGTCTCTGAAGACCATTGTGGTGCCTGAGCTACACCTGTAGTTTTCTGCCTCCTATGGAAATGCTAAAAATTCGGAGTATTTTGCAGTCTGTTTTTATTTAGAGGTCTGTAGCTCTGAGCCGTTGCCACAATTGTCGGAGTTTCTGCCGCGATTGTTGGCATGACCACGAATGCACAGACTGTAAGCCACCGTTGTCACCTAAATTTTGCTTTCAATGTTCTTACGACATCCTCATTTGAAATCATTTTGGCCCAATATCGCGTTTTCTTTATGTATCGATCAAATACTTTCGCAAGCTACCTAGGTTGTTGTATATTGTTCAGGATTGAAGAACTCCTTTTGGAGTAATTCATGGACGCAGTTACACCAACATTTTGTCATGAATGCCTGTCCGCATTTCTCATAAATAGTACAGCTTTCCATAGTGTCCGTTGCTGAGAGGGCGCCTTTGCCCTGAATGTCGGTGGTAATGAAGTGAATTTCCTGCCAGTCTGTCCATGTCTTTGGCATAACTCCTATAAATGCTTTAATAAATGAGATGGGATGTATGATCTCCGAAATTTTTTGTGCTTCATCGGTATTTCTTCCATTAAGATTGATGACAAGTTAGTTTCCGCCACCATGGTGCCAACTGAATGCTGGAGGGATGTACTTAATTGTTCTCTGTTGTCCCGTGTACCCTGTTGTACTGCCTTGTCGCTGTATACATGTCATCCGTTTTAGGAACTGATGGCGGTGTACTATGCACGCCACTACTGACAATTCGTTTGTGCAGTTACACTAGCCTGGCGCAGTGGTTAGCACACTGGACTCGCATTCCGGAGGACGACGGTTCAATCCCGCGCCCGGCCATCCTGATTTAGGTTTTCCGTGGTTTCCCTAAATCGCTCCATGCAAATGCTGGGATGGTTCCTTTGAAAAGGCACGGCCGACTTCCTTCTCGTCCTTCCCTAATCCGATGAGACCGATGACCTCGCTGTCTGGTCTCCTCCCCCACAACAACCCCAAAGTTACACTAGCCAGTCACTCAAGGAGGTTCTTGGTTATGACAGTTTCTATTCGATTAAAGTCGTGACTAAATTCCTCTTTGGTAGCACCTTGTTGAGAACCTAATAGCGCACTAGCCAGTTGTACTGCCACTTTCCGTTCAGTTTCTAAGCTTTTGGTAATCTCTGCACCTTTATCAATCATCCACTGTGATAAACTGGCAGAAAATTTATTTTCCTGGGCCCTGAACGGTTCCGGTAACTTTTTTCTTTATCAGTTATCGAAATGTTAACGTGTTTAAGAAAACTGCTTAATAACATGCTCAAATGCAGCCTGAGTCATCTCAAGCGACAGTATGTCAGACAATAATTGTGTAATTGCTTCCAGTATATTTTTGCTAGACTATTTATCTTCCTAAAGTTCGGATGAAATGCTTTTAAAATGATTCTTTGTTTGAGCGGATGGTTTCTATGCTAATAGTTTGAAAGTAGTACAATCTTTCGCAAATTTCTCTTGGTCTTATAATGTGAAACATTTATCCATTATAGATTTAACTTTATCGAGTAATTCAGTACATATGTATGAGACTTCAGTCGTTCGGGATGCTCTAGTTGTGGGTTGCTACTGAGATTATGTTTCGGTTTCTGCGGAATCTCGACCTACATTTTCCACTGTCATATTAGACATCTTGCTATATCCATTACGATATTCTCCCTCACTTTTGTATGCTGATTCCATTCTTTTAGGGTTTCCGTGGACAGACAGATCCCAAAATCAGATATTAGATTGTAAGGCGCACCCAGGAGTGGATAGAGAGTCACATCACAATTTAGTAACGACGTAAAGTAGGCTGAAGCTTAAGAGACTAGTCAGGTAGAACCACTGCAATAGAAATAAGATAAGAAAGCGCGAAGAAACAAAAAGATACGTTTGAAATCCTCTGAGGTTACAGATACTGGGATAATTAATAGCTCAGTAGACATATCAGTTGAAGGCGAATGGATGTCTATGAAAAGGGCTATGACAGAATTTTTGAAAAAGATGCGAAGGTACTGTGATGGTAGCTGCGCAGAAACCACGTATAACACAAGAAATACTTCAGTTGACAGACGAAAGAAAGAGGTACAAGAATGTTCGTCAAGTTAAGGAATACAGAAATACAAGTCTCTTAGGAATGAAATAAATAGGAATTTTGGCAAAACTAAATCGAAATGGCTACGTGAAAAATGTGAAGAAATCTAAAAAGGAATGACTGTCGAAGGACTGACTCAGCTTAAAGAAAAGTCAGAACAATGTCCAATGAGAATTAAAGCAAGGCTGCAACATTAAAAGAGCCATGGGAACTCCACTTTTAAATGCAGAGGAGAGAGTGAATAGTTGGAAGGAATACACTGAAGGCCTCTATGATAGGGATGAATTAACTGATGACGTTACAGAGGAAAAAACAAGAGTGGATATGGAAGATATAGGGGATCCAGTATTAGAAATATAATTTAAAAAAGCTTTGGAATACTTGAAATTAAATAAGACAATAGATATTGATAATATTCCATCGGAATTTCTAAAATCATGTGGGGGGGGGGGGGGGTTGTGAATTGGCAACAAACGAATATACAAGTTAGGGTGTAGAATGTAGGAGACAGGCAATATACCATTAAACTTCCTGAAAAACATGATCTAAAAGGAAAAGAAAACTGAGGATCAGTTAGACGACGATCATTTGGCTTTAGGAAAAGGAAAGGCATCAGAGAGACAGTTCTGACATTGTGTTTGATAAAGGAAGCAAGGCTGAAGAAAAATCAAGTCATGTTCATAGAATTTGTCGACATTGAAGAAGTATTCGAAAAGGCAAAATTTGGTAAGCTCTTCAAAATTCTGAGCAAAACAGTGGTAAGCTATAGAGCAAGTCACGTGATATACAATCGCGTGTACAAGACCAAAGAGGGACAATAGCAGTGGAAGACAAAGCACGATTTGCTCGGTTTAAAATGGTGAAAGACAGACATGTAATCTTTCGTCCCTACTGTTCAATTTTTACATCGAAGGAACAACGGTGAATATAAAAGAAAGTTTCATGAGTGGGATTAAAGTTCAAGGCGAAAGGGTATCAACGGTAATATTTGCTGATAACATTGCTATATTCAGTGGAAGTGAAGAATAAGTACAGGATCTGCTGAATGGAATGAGCAGTCTACAGAGTATGGTATATGGGTTGAGTGTAAATCGAAGTAGGTACAGAAGTGTCATGGGAAGTTACAACATAGCCTTGACAAAAATGAAATTAAGCTTATAAGGCTAGCCTTATTTAGTAATAAACGTTTGTATTCAGACATCAAATGATTAATGTTTTATTCTTTTGATTTTAGATACCGTCCATGAAAAAAAATCTGTTAACCAATCTTGATTCCATAAGGGACAGTTGTGCACAGCGACTGTAGACTATAAGGAAGGACAGGCACACAGGAAACAATTACAATCCCATTAGTTTTTATTACTCTTGCTTATCTCTAAGCGAGGAGTCTCCGTTTCATTATACCTATATACCATCGAGTTTGTTGGATTGTCGCTCAAATGCATTTATGATGACTACTTATGGCCCAAACCTACATATCCAAGAATAATAAAAACTAATGGGATTGCGACTGTTTGATATGTGCCTCTCCTTCCAAATAATTCTGTGGCATAATCTGGCTTGGGGGTATAAAGTAATGCTGTATATAGTGAGGTCGCAACTACTAAGCTGCGTGACCTTGCTAGAACCCTGGCTATTTATCGTAACGTATAAGGTCGTACTTCCTACTAAACACGATAATGTTAACAGTTCTTTTTTTTTTTTTTTTGGAACAGACTGAATTATCACTCAATGTTGACTGTGTTTGGGCCAGCCTGAATATTAATTACGCTATCGCGTTCCTTCCGGAGTGTTTAGTCGGCAAACTAGTCGGTTGTTGTTACAAGAAAAAGAACACTATTCACTTCATTATTATGTGGAATTAATGCTCTGATGATTCATGTTTCTCAGTAAAACGCAGTGACAGCATTCAACACTGTACCAGAATGAAAGTAACAAGATGTTAAACGACTTCCTTTTCAAACAGTACTTTACAAACTTTGAAAAGACACAAGGAAGTTAGCAATAAACTTCAGACTATAGATAGTTTAATCTTGAATCTTTTAGTAAATTAATTTAACCAAATGAAATTTAATCAAGTACAATGAGAACACGACCCATCACAGATATGTGTCTCTACTTTCATACTTTAATAAACCACACAAACGTGGCATTCACAGTTTTTACTTCCACAAAATGAATACTGATTCTCAGATAAGTTTTACCTAACATAATGAGAGCTGCTTTAAATAAAATGGTTAACTGATTTAAATTTACCATCGATATAATAAACCACAAGAACTCTTAATAGGATTTATTTTAACAGTTTTCCTATACACGAATAATGAAATAAAACTACCCTACCGAAAGCAGCGGTTGCGAATAAGCTGGAAAAGTTCCTCCACAGATTTTTAAAGTCTCCTATATTAATTAGATAGCCCACACTCCATAATTTGTACCTTAGAGAAACATTGTTGCAGTGAAGTGGCTTAATTCTTGCAACACCATGTTGTAGCCCGGAAATGCCTCGCATCCTCAGCTACAATTTGCATGAGACGACTCATTAATGCAGATGTTCCAATTACTGACTCCTTCCATAATTTGTGCCAAAGTTAGCACAAATATTTAATGTCTATCAGAGTGCACTGAAACATGACCTCACTCGAATACTGCTAGCAAGCTCCTCTTGAGGGTTCATCTGTCTACCGTATACCTCGTTCCATACAGGATGAAAAACAATCAAAACAATAAACTCTGGGAGGTTGCGCGGGCCACCGAAACTAATATTTTTCAGTCATGTCGTATTATTCTCTGAGGATTTTTAAACCGAGAGTTTCCTTTGTATGAAAATTACTTACTCTAAGAAACTCTAGGAGGTTGCATGGTGCAATGAAAACAGCTTTTCTATTGTGTTTTCCTGTAAGGATTAGAGTAGCACAAACAAGTTTTAATACTATATCAACAAGAGTCATGGACATTAACACAACACAATTTCTTCAGTTACAGTAGAGGTTCAAAAATATCTCCATTGAACAGTAAACAGAGGTTCCGGCGGTGGCTCATGTTCTGTATAACACGGTCAAAGACGATAGAAGTGTCCTTGATTCCTACTTCTGTTGCCATCTGAAATCTGGTTTCTCAGGATAGAGCGGATCAGGTTCAAAATGGTTCAAATGGCTCTGAGCACTATGGGACTTAACTTCTGAGGTCATCAGTGCCCTAGAAATTAGAACTACTTAAACCTGACTAACCTAAGGACATCACACACATCCATGCCCGAGGCGGGATTCGAACCTGCGACCGTAGTGGTCGCGTGGTTCCAGACTGTAGCGCCTAGAACCGCTCGGCCACCTAGGCCGGCAGCGGATCAGATTATGGTTGTGGAAGGGACCGTAATCAGTTACTGTTAGTTTCACAAAATACACAAACTTTTATTTTCCTAAGAACCACTTAATTACACATTGCCTTAGAAGAATCAAATTAAAACAATACGGCTGAATGCCTAGTTAAGAAAACATGCGATACCCCCTGGACTGAAGGCCCAAAACCACACCAAAAACAAGAATGGCTGAAGGTCTGAACACAAGCTATAAAAATTGCTTTAAGGAATACACACGGCTGAAAGCCTTAGTTTAAAAACAGGATTTCACGTAAGTACTCGGCTGAAGGCCACACACGAGACATTGAACAACTCAGGGCTTAGCACCTGGATAACAAGAATTTCAGATGGAACGACTTTCAAAATTTTAATTATTAAACAAGTCATTCTTCAAATTTTTATTTTAAGTCAGCTGAAGATCTTATTTAAAATTTAAACAAACTAAGTTAATAGATGGCTGAAGGCCGTGCACAGTAAATCAGACTGAAATGAAAATCACAATCTAAAATCAACAGAACAGTGGTGCTCAGAAGTGTTCTGAAGGTCGGCCTGAGGAAGTAGCTCTAACGTAAGGTGGGGTGAGACAGGCAGCCAAGAGTAAGGTTACATAATCGGATGGCAACCAGACCCAGGGATGGCTGAAGGACCGACCAACAACTAATCAATTCCCTTCCGCCTGACCAACGGTACAACAACGGAAAATATGAGCCGAGGACGAAGATACCAGCAGCACTACGTCTTCCAAGTTGGCGTCTAAGAACAGCCAAGGCACAATAACCACTCTTAAGAAATAAATATGAACAAACAACTAAAAGGCTGTCGAACTAGGCGCCGTTCTGGACCGCATCAACACAGCAAGGAAAAACACACTGCCGGAAAACTACGCTAACGACCAGGGCAGGTAACTGGGGCGTTAATGGCCACAAGGCAGGAAATACCGCTGGTGCACTTCACTGATAAGTAACTACCAACTGAATAGTTAAAGATCACACAGGAAGAGAGGTACAAAATTTCGCCGACGCCAACACATCGTATGTTGCTGCTAGCTGGAACGTCCCAGGAAGCAACAACTTGCTATGAACGGGGAGACCACAGCAGTTGAGGTTTCATAAGAGGTTAACTGATAACTCAACTTCAGTGTCCAGATTCGGTGGGCAACGAATGGTTCACATGGCTCTGAGCACTATGGGACTTAATATTTGAGGCCATCAGTCATCTAGAACTTAGAACTACTTAAACGTACCTAACCTAAGGACATCACAGACATCCATGCCAGGTACAGGATTCGAACCTGCGACTGTAGCGGTCGTGCGGTTCCAGACTGAAGTGCCTAGAACCGTTCGGCCACACCGGCCGGCGGTGGGCAACGAACTTTGTAGCTCTTGCAGCTAGTGCCTCACAATACCACCTTGCGTGCATGCCACCAGCGGTCCCAGCCTTACCTCGCATCACAGAGACTCCCTCGCTGCTCTGTCCGAACCGACCCACTGCATCCAACACGCAGACAGCGTTACAATAACTGGTTAGTCAAAACCACAAGCTACACATGGTTCCACAGAAACACTTCCACAAACAACTCGAACGATACTAAAACCAGTCACTGAGGAACAACAAGGACTAATCACAAGGCGACACACACAGAGAACCCAGAAGTGGTAGACGACAACATACATGTCGTCCAATGAGACGACCGTCTGAACGACCAACCGAGGTCGTCCCCACTCAAGTCATGCGTGTCGGCAAAGATTGGGCGAGTCATGGCTGTGTAAAGTGTCAGGCCTATCCAACACCTTCCATGAAAACCATGACATGATTGCAAATACGGCATTATGTCACATAGCTCCGAATAAATCCTGACATTAAATTAACTAAAGTAATACAATCAACGAGTGAGTAAATGGAATACCACAGACTAACACAAGAACGCCTAAATGCATGACATACCTTCCCACCGTGAAACAGGCACAGCTCTGAGGGGAGAAACGAGAACAGAACCCGAGAGCAGAGCCATTTAGGCTAGAAGGCCCTACGATAAGAGCGGGACAATGGGACACCAACATCGCCGGCCGACCGCCGGGAGATCCATCCCCCAGCCCATGTTAAAAGATAGAGCCCTCCAGAAGAACAGTATAGCTCTTACGATAAGACTAAAAGGGCCACACCAGCTGCAAGTTTTAGCGTGAGACTATACACATCTCTGTTACGTAGCATACATTAAAAGCATTGCCCCACCACAAAAAGTATAACGTTTCTCATTGGATAGACAGAATTTTTGTAGGCGGAGCTTAAGGTTAACATTGAGACGCTGATTGGTCAGCTGAAAACACAGCCAGATACCTTTTTCTTAAACCAACTTCGGTAAACAGTAGTAAGGATAAGTTCGAGGGAGTTGCTACCGAGACGGCGAGGTGTGTGGAGCTGCGCTGCCCGCCACCCCTGACACTGCCTAACGACCGACAAGGTACTGAACGCACGTGATGCCGCATGAGAGCGCATAAGGATTCACTCAGAACTGCAGAAGTCTCATCTGTTACATACCCTTTATAAGTAATACTAGTGTCGATCATCAAATAAACTTCGTGGTATTCACATTTGCAACTTGAAGTTAAAATCTGAAATGCGATGAGTTTTCTGTTATATAATTATTGAGATGTCACATCAGCCACTGTAATTTACGACAAGTTAAATAAGTAATTAAAGATAATTGAGTGTCACTGTTGACCATTTTTGATAGTTTTCTTTTTATGAAACTTAATTTAAACGTAGATTATAGATGTGATATGGAATAGAACATTCTTCGATCCATTCTAGAACTTGGAAACCCATTCAGGGAATATTCGTTCACATTTTTGCTGAACGCAGTTGGTTTCTATCGTCCTGTATTAAAATATTTCCTTTTATCAATAGTACAATTTATAAACAATGTTTTGTGAGTAAAATAAAAATTCCAATGGTAAACTTAACTGATTTTTCGACGTTATTTCACCAGCTAACTAAAAATAGCAAAGCTCCTAACCCCTTCCACTAAATTCAGATAGTATTAAGATTCTTTTACAGGGAATGCAGTGGAGCTGACGCTGAAATCATTAAGTATGTGATTATATCATCGCTAGTCTCACTGAACTCTTCTGAACTGTACATGTCATGTGTGGTCTGACGTCTCCTTACCAGCAACAGGTCCCAGGTTCAAATTGGTCAATTCCCTAAAAAACACGCTCAGAGCGTCGCTGCGCGAAAATGGTAGATATACACGACTTAGAACAAACGGACACCATACAGAATGTTAGAGCTGTCTGGAACCCACTGCCGCTGCGTCCCAACTCAACTGCCGACACACGACGACCTGGAAATACGAGCGGTCGCTCCAAAGATAATACAACAGTGCTCTTATCGATAAGCGCTGCTTCTGCCACTCACGGGCAGGCAAGCCAACAACTTATTGACGCCAGTAAATCGAATAAGAAACGAGGCGTCCGTACCGTAAACGCATGATGACAAGCAACAAACGTCATAAACAGGAGCCACGCACAGCTCACTAATATCCGGGCTACCAGATCTTCTTCTATCGAACAGGGGTTTTATAGACATGGGAATGAAGTTTTTCGCGGCGGTACTTGTGTATAAAACATCTCGGCGCGGCAAAAATACCGAGAATGTTTTATACGTTTTATAGACATGATTGAACATCTCTCGTCACCCAAAAAGGTCAGGAGGGGTCAAATCAGGCAATCGAGTAAGCCATGGTACAGGACCAACACTGCCAAATCACTTTTCTGGAAAACTTCGGTTCAAGAATCGACGCGCCATTTCATGTTGGAATAACATGCGCTGTCTTGTATCGAATAGCACGTCATCAAAGAACTTGGCAAAGCTCTATCGAGGAAACTGTGATAATGTCTCTTATTAGCCTAGGTAGGAGTATGGACGAATTAAACAGTCACCAAGGGCATCTTTCCACACATTCACGAAAACCGCAATTGATGAGTGCGACTGAATGTGGCATATTGATGAATCTCACTCACAACACACGAAATGTGGATGGCGAAGACTCCGTCACGCCCGAACGTTGCTTCATCTGTAGTAAGCACAAAGCACGGAAATGTAAGTTTCATTTGACACTGTTCAAGATACCACTGCGAAAACTGTGCTCTGAGTGCATAATCGGCCGGCTCCAGGTCGTGCACACGCTGTAAGTGACATGGATTAACAATTGCTCATGAAGGACGTTTATTACATTAATCTGATTCCATGATTGAGCGAGTCCTAAGGGACACTACGCCCACTACCGGATTAAAAGGTACTCACGGTCTTTACGACATTAGAAAAAAATGTTTGTTTTGGCGACCTGTGCGGACTCCCAGAGTTTGTCGGTTTAAATAACTTTCACTTTGTATAAAAGGCGTGCACAAAAACAACACACGACAAGGGACCCATGTTAACACTGTCCCGACGGCTTGCACTGGGTCTGCCTACTGTGCACTTTCTTTTGTAAGAAAGGTGTTCACAAAACGGAACGACAAGGGTCAAACTTGGTCATCGTCAGGTCTAATGGTTTCTTCATTTCTTTGAGAAAAATTTTATACTTTGTGTAATCACAGATTATAATACTCCAAGGAAGAGCACATACTTAATAAACTGGTTTGTTTTATATTCTTAATAATACAAACAGAAAATAAATGCGCAATTCTTAATCCAACTGTAATTTTACAATGATTTTTGCATCTCTTTCTGTACTATTAGCGTTACATAAGTATTAATCAGTCAATTCAGGTATGGCCAACACACTACGTGAAGGGAAATAAACTCTGTTCTGTTATAAACTCACAAAAAAAAAAAACGAAAATTATGCACGACACCGTGAAGATCCGTCGCATGTGTGCATGGAGATTCATTACACCGATGTGACAAAAATCATGGGATAACGGTATGCACATATGCAGAAGTCCGTAGTATCGCGTACAGAAGATATAAAAGGGCAGTGCAGTGATTACGGCCGCAAGACGTGAATTAATAAATTTTGAAAGCGGAATGTAGATGGAAATAGATTCAAGGGACATTCCAGTTCGGAAATCGTTAGGAAATAAAATATTCCGTGGTAAAAAGTGTGAAGAGTGTACCGAGAACACCTAATGTCAGGCATTATGCCACAATGCAGTGGCCGAAGGCCTTCGCTTAACGACGGAGAGTAGTGACGTATGCATAGAGTTGTCAGTGCTAACAGACAAGAAGTACTGCGTGAAATGATCGCAGAAATCAATGTGGAACGTACAACGAACGTATCCTTTAGGACAGTGCGGTGATATTTGGCGTTAATGGGCTATGGCAGCAGACGACCGACGTCATAGCCTTTGTTAAGGGGACATGCTTGTGGAAATGGCCAAAACTTTCAAAAAATTTTCTTGGTCTATAGAATAGACGGTTCATGCGGATTTAAAAAATGTATAGTTTATAGGCATTATCGTTCTCTGTTCGTTCTAAAATTGAGGTTGAACATAAAGTTGCACAGTTTCCCCGCCCACCTGTCAGTTTGAAGTGGGTCAGAATATGTGATGCATTATTTTGTTCTTTCGTTTTTTCCGTCGTTGGTTACGGATTGTTAACACAGGTGTATTCTAGGAGGCACGACTCTCAGAACCAAAGTACAGGCATGTCTAGAAATCTATTGTTTGAATGTAAACGAAGACCTCAGAATATATGATTTCGGAATTTTATACGCGTGTGGTTTTGTAGTTATTGTGTGTTGTTTTGTGTCTGTGTGTGTGTTCCCTGTGCTATAAATGCCGAAAGTGAAGAAATTTAGCCCCAAAGGAAAGTTTCGCGGCAACCAGTTCCGAACACAACTGAGTAATACATATCAGTTGCTTCAAAAGCAGCCCGCGGAAACTGTGTTTACAGGTAGTGCTTCTAGACGTTATCTTACGCTTTCTGAATGTAATAAGAACAAGACTATTAGCGTTGTGTGCGTCAATAACGACGGAAATGTTATTGTGAACCTAAATATGCTGTCAATACTTTTGAAGTGTGCCGTGAAATGTAAGTACTGCAGTTGTGAAGATAGATTTTCAAGTCGGTTAGTGATTGCCTGTAACACGTGTAAGATGCACAGTTATAACATGATATCGCCAGTAACTGATAGTCGACATTACAGTGTAAATATTCAGCTTGCTGATACAGTGCGATGTATTGGAAGAGGAAGGAGAGCTGCCTAGACTTTTTGTGCAGTGATGGATTTGCCTCCACCTCTACTGAGGTTTGACAGATACGATAAATTGATCCATAATGCTTTATGTGATATAAGTGAACATTCAATGAAAAGAGCAGCAGAAGAAGCAGTAGCCTTGTCTGAGAATACAGACATTGTAGCAGCATTTGATGTGGCTGAAGAGAGATCCTACTTCTCTGAATGGGGTTGTAACTGCCACATTTATTGAAACTGGTAAGTTACTAGATTATGAATGTCCAACAAAGGACTGCCAGAATTGTTCAAGTAAATTTGTTGGCAACCATGTTTATGCAAAGAACTTTGATGGCCCAAGTGGCAACATGGAAACGAAAGGAGTTCTAAACATTTTTAGAATATCAGAGGTCGTGGTGTTAGATGTGTAGGCTACCTTGGGGATGGACACTGTAAAAGACACACTAATGTTGTTAATGACAGATCATATGGGGATACTCTGATAGAAAAGTTTGAATGTGTTGGGTATGTACAAAAAAGAATGGGATCTCGGCTGAGAAAGAGGAAAAAAATTGTCAGACGGAAAACATATAAGTGGTCCAGGTCGTCTTACAAAACGTGAAATTGATTCTTTGGCTCAATATTATGGACTAGCAATAAGGAGAAATGTAGAAGATTTGGAGAACATGAGACGAGCTGTTTGGGCAACATGATTTCACAGCATGGTTTGTGTCCAAAAGGGGAATATTCGTTGTGCAAGTACTGGTTGAGCAATGCTACAGGCATACAATATACCTGCAATCATTCTTACCACTTACTGTAATGGAGGCAATTAGGCCTAAATATTGGGATCTGGCAAATAAAAATCTGCTTAAGTAATAGTCTCTTCTCAGAATGCAAATAAAAGCTTCAACAGCTGTATGTTGGAGAGAATACGCAAAACTGTATTTGTTGGGCTGACAGTGCAGAAGACTGACGTAATGGATGCAATAATAACATTCAATGATGGTGCAACTTCAAGGAACAATGTTATGAAGAAACATCCAGATGAGAAGGAATACAGCTTCAGCTGTAGCTGCTATTGATAAGCGGCGTGTAACCGAAGCAGAGACAGCTGCAGAAGCTGCTACCAGGGAGTCAAGGATAAAGAAAAGATTGAGGAGAAAGAATATGTAGGATAAGGAAGCAGGCGGACAACTGGAGTATGCAGCTGGAATGTTCTAAACGAGCGTAGTCGTAAGTTAATAAATCTGTAAATCCTCTTTTGTGATTTACCGAAAACTTGAATTTTCATCATTCAGGTACACTTTTCTTCTAAATGACTGAATTTAAATTGACAAAAATTGGTACAGATATTTACAATGACTACCTCTACCTCTGTTGCCTACTATTTCCTGAAAATTCTATAACATGACGATGATGTCAGTATATTTGAGCTACATTTTTAAATATATTTGTTGCAGTATAATAAATTACTTGCCTCTTTTACATATCAGGGAAGGAAATTGGAGGCATAAAAGACTTATGTGAATGTTGTCTGTACTCTGACTCTTTTTCCAAGCTGTGCAGTCAGTGATTCCAAAGAAAATGGTACCGCAGTGAAATAGTGTTCCGTTCCTTATTCTATTAGAAATATTGTTGTTAGTACCAAAATGTAATAATTATGTCAATGAGTTTTTGAGGCAATACTAACCTTACGACTTATCTTAGAAGAAAGATTAAGAAAAGGCAAACCTACGTTTCTAGCATTTGTAGACTTAGAGAAAGCTTTTGACAACGTTAACTGGAATACTCTCTTTCAAATTCTGAAGGTGGCAGGGGTAAAATACAGGGAGAGAAAGGCTATTTACAATTTGTACAGAAACCAGATGGCAGTTATAAGAGTCGAGGGGCATGAAAGGGAAGCAGTGGTTGGGAAGGGAGTGAGACAGGGTTGTAGCCTCTCCCCGATGTTATTCAATCTGTATATTGAGCAAGCAGTAAAGGAAACAAAAGAAAAATTCAGACTAGGTATTAAAATTCATGGAGAAGAAGTAAAAACTTTGAGGTTCGCCGATGACATTGTACTTCTGTCAGAGACAGCAAAGGACTTGGAAGAGCAGTTGAACGGAATGGACAGTGTCTTGAAAGGAGGATATAAGATGAACATCAACAAAAGCAAAACGAGGATAATTGAATGTAGTCAAATTAAATCGGGTGATGCTGTGGGGATTAGATTAGGAAATGAGACGCTTAAAGTAGTAAAGGAGTTTTGCTATTTAGGGAGCAAAATAATTGAGGATGGTCGAAGTAGAGAGGATATAAAATGTAGACTGGCAATGGCAAGGAAATCGTTTCTGAAGAAGAGAAATTTGTTAACATCGAGTATAGATTTAAGTGTCAGGAAGTCGTTTCTGAAAGTATTTGTATGGAGTGTAGCCATGTATGGAAGTGAAACATGGACGATAACCAGTTTGGACAAGAAGAGAATAGAAGCTTTCGAAATGTGGTGCTACAGAAGAATGCTGAAGATAAGGTGGGTAGATCACGTAACTAATGAGGAGGTATTGAATAGGATTAGGGAGAAGAGAAGTTTGTGGCACAGCTTGACTAGAAGAAGGGATCGGTTGGTAGGACATGTTTTGAGGCATCAAGGGATCACAAATTTAGCATTGGAGGGCAGCGTGGAGGGTAAAAATCGTAGAGGGAGACCAAGAGATCAATACACTAAGCAGATTCAGAAGGATGTAGGTTGCAGTAGGTACTGGGAGATGAAGAAGCTTGCACAGGATAGAGTAGCATGGAGAGCTGCATCAAACCAGTCTCAGGACTGAAGACCACAACAACAACAACAACAACATGATTTTTTGGGAACTGCTTTGATTAATGACCGTGATTGTGTGTAAGAATTTTGAGCTATCTCTAATTTATAGATCAGTTGCACTATGACTGTGAAGGTAATCCTAAAAATGCCGCTCGTTCAGGGGCGTGTCCCCTTAACAGCACGACATCGTCTGCAGAGCCTCCCTTGGCTCGCGACCATATCGGTTGGATCTTGGACGACTGGTAAACCGTGACCCGGTCAGTGATTCAGACGGTAAGAGCTGATAGCAGGGTTTGAGTGTGGCGCAGACCCCACGAAGTCATGCACCCGACAACATGGCAAGGTGCAAGCTGGTGGCGGCTCGATAATTGTGTGGTCAGTCTTCACGTGGAATGTGCTGGATGCTATGGTGCAACTTAACTGATAATTGACGAGAAACGTTTGTGTTCGACAACTTCGAGACAATTTGCAACCATTCATGAACATCATGTTTTCAAAAGACGATGGAATTTTTATGGATGTCAAGGCGCCGTGTAACGGGATGACAACTGTTTGGGATTGGCTTGGAAAACACTCTGGACCGTTCGAGTAGATGGTTTGGCCACGCACATCACCAAATACGAATCCCACCGAACATTTATGGGACGCATTGGAGAGGTCAGTTCGTGCGCAAAATCCTACGCCAACACTTTTTCAGTTACGGACTATAGAGGCAGCATGGATCAGTACTTCTGCAGGGGACTTCCAACAACTTGTTGAGACGATGCCAAGTCAAGCTTTTGTACTACGCTGGGAAAAGGGAAGTCTGACACGATACTGGGAGTTATTCCATGACTTTTACAACCTTTCTGTACACCATAGCAACGCTGTGGCCCATAAATTGGGACATATGCGGACATAGGGCGGATTGTTATGGCCTGGAGCCTGGAAACGAGCATCTCGGAAACGCTGAAGCTTTTCGCTTTCCGCGCGCCAGTGTCAACAGTATCTGTGGAAAGAGCTTGAAGGACGATAGATCCAGGAGTAGGTTACTGGTTGTTGAACATCCACGCCTTATCCCATACTATGCAAGTCGGAGAATTGAGAGCGCTATATAGCAGGATAGGTGACGATCTGTGGCAGAGCTGACGACTGAATACAATGCGAATTAACATACACATATTTCGGAATACACGGTCAGCGTACTTCGCTGAACATTATGTTACATGTTGCCTCTAACAATTGCTTCAGTCATATTCTGGCGAAAGATCCTTCAGAAACTCCTCTGGTGTCCAAACTGAAGGCAGAGTACAGAAACAACAAAATTTAAATTGGAAGGATAATACCACGCAGGTTAATAGTTGAGTGATTTAGATTTTAGCACCCGTGCATTGATAGACAGTTAACACTACATAAAACAAACAACGCACCAGTCTATGATGAAATTTCAGTCACCTTTTCCGTTGAATATCCTGTGGAGCTAGCCCCTTTCTTATACCATACTTATCGATTATCTCTTGCGAAGAAAAAAGGCCTGCGTACCTGGTCAAGGGCACAAGTCACTCCTGTTTGTAATGAGTGTGAAAGATCGGATGTTCAGAAGTACTACCAAAGTCGCTGGCATCCGTCTTCTCGAGAATGCTAGAGCATACTCTAAGATCAAACATTAAGACTTTGCTTGAAGAAAAAAAGCTTCCCTCAGAGTACCACCATGGTTTCAGAACAAGGTCACTAATGTAAACCGTGGCTTACTTTGTTCGATACACAACCAGTTCGGCACAGCAGATGCAACAGAACAGTTAGACTCCATCTTCCTGGATTACTGACAGGCTATTGACACTGTACCACTTCCCGACCACAGACCAAGATACTATCAAACGGACTATGTCAGCAAATACCTTATTGGCTCGATGAATACTAGACTAATAGAAATCAGAACGCTATAGTGAACAGGGAATGTTCCACAGAAACGAAATTAATATCAGACGTGTGTAGGGTTGCGAGATCTCCAGTATTTCCTGGATTTTCAAGTAGTTTGACCATCTTACGTAATTAGCGACATTTCTCAGGTATTTTTTTCTAATCGATTATTTTGTCGTTGAGGTGCAATATTTTTTCGATTCAACTTCGATAAGAGAGGTATTCTGAGCGAAAGATCTGTTAGATCTTTCTTCTGTGTTCATTGTTCACTGGCTTCATAACTTCGATTCTGAACCTACTACGCAACACATTAGCGTCACTCCCGACGTTAAATTAGTTTTACAGACATATACTGAAATGTGAATGTGTGTTAGTTTATGTTGGTATCTGGTTCTAGAACTACAGCATGGAACGAAAAATTATGAAGTTGGTTAGACTAGACTGGGAATAGAAGATATGGGACACGATGAATTTAAAAAGAACTTAATTCTTCAGGTCTACTTTAGCTTTTCTTATCACATTAGTAATATTCTTCTCAAAAGTTCAAAATAGATAGAAAAATGCAAATCTAAGTATTACAGAAACGTACATAGCTGTAAACAAACTTCTTGGGAAACTATGCCAGATAAATGATGGTAACTTTCATAGATGTGCGACAGAGATAGCTTTGGTTCAAATGGCTCTGAGTACTATGGGACTCAACTGCTGAGGTCATTAGTCCCCTAGAACTTAGAACTAGTTAAACCTAACTAACCTAAGAACATCACAAACATCCATGCCCGAAGCAGGATTCGAACCTGCGATCGTAGCGGTCTTGCGGTTCCAGACTGCAGCGCCTGTAACCGCACGGCCACTTCGGCCGGCGGAGATAGTTTTGAATTTGTGACACACAAATGTTAAAAAATCACCAGAAATTAGTTTCAATTGTTTCTATTGCACATTACATTCGTAATTACTAAAGCATTTCAACATTTCAACGAATAAGAGGATTAATTATATTCTTCCTCTTAGCCAGACCAAAGAAATTAATTTCTATGTTTTAAATATTATGAATCTGATGTAATGAAGGGTTCTGTAGGATTAGAGAAATTTAAATGATAAAGTTAGTGTTGTTGATAATACTTGTAAGAAGTGAGTACCTGTTTTGTGATTCTAAATGCCAAGGAATTAGTGCAAAGAATTTGAAAAACTCCCATTTTTTCACAATGAAATTTTCACTCTGCAGCGCATGTGCACTTATGTGAAACTTCCTGCCAGATTGAAGCTGTGTACCAGACTGAGACTCAAACTCGGGATATTTGGCTTCCTTTTCTTTGGTGCTACAAAAATGAAGCTTTGAGAGGGAGTCGAACCTTAGCTCTTTTTTTTTAGGAAGTTAGGAGAAACAGAAAACTTTATTATTCACAAAACCATAATATATTCTTATAAAATTGTATCTGTCCTGGAAGGCACATCGCTGCCGTCCTCCTATGCATGGCCGACACTGACCGGGGGGAGATGCGACTTTGGTACAAGTTCTTCGATGATTGTCCCCGTAAGGGAGTGATTTCTGTTGCGCCACCGTTTTACCATGGTATTAATATACGAGGGTCGTCCACAAAGTAAGTTCCGTTTCTATTTCTATCCACGGCAGCGCTACGATCGCAGTTCCGAGCATGCGCGGCAGTTCCTCCGACTCAAGGAGAAGACATGTACGCCATTTTCAGATCGCTGCTGCTGACGTGTGCTTTGTAGTGCTTCTTTATAATGTCAGCCGTAATTAAAAATGCCGCCGCACGTGAAAACAGATCTATGATTCGTTTTGTAAATGCAAAGAAAGTTAAACCAAAGGAAATTCATCGGCAAATCTAAGATGTTTACGGACAAAAAGCTATGAGTGGTTCAATGGTTAGACGATGGTTAAGACTATTCAGTGAAGGACGTGATCAAGTGCACGATGAAGAACGAAGTGAACGCCAGTCTGTGGTTACTGAAGAACTGGTTCACACAATTGAAGAGAAGCTTAAGCAAAATCGTAAGTTTACGCTTAGAGCCCTTGCTATGGAAGTTCCGCAAATCTCACGATCACTAATTCATGAAATTGTTACTGAAAAACTGAGTTTTCGAAAACTTTGCTCGCTGTGGGTACATAAAGTTCTTAATGAACAACACAAAAAACAACCGATGGGCAGTGCGCTTCAGTTTTTGACACGCTACAATGAAGAAGTCGATGGTTTTCTTTCTCGGATAGTAACGGGGGATGAAATTTGTGTATCGTACGACACCCCTGAAACAAAACGGCAATCAGTGGAATGGAGGCACACTTCATCCCCAATGAAGGTTATGCCTAAGAAAATCTTGACACCTCGAGAAAGTCTTGTGCACCGTTGTTTTGGACAGAAAAGGGATTTTGCTGATTGATTTATTACCACTAGGCCAAACTATCAACGCACATGGTTACTGCGAGACCATTAAGAAATTGCGTCTCGCAATACAGAACAAGGGCCGAGGATTACTGTCAAAAGGTGTTTTTATCTTCCACGGTAATGCCCGACCTCGCAAGGCGAATGTGGCCAAACAACTCTTACAGGAATTTCACCGGGACGCGTTTGATCATCCTCCGTACAGCCCGGACCTCGCTCCTAGCGACTTTCATCTCTTTTTACACCTAAAATCTGTCCTTGGTGGTCAACACTCCAACAATGATGACGAGCTGAAAGCACATGTTACCACATGGTTGAATACACAGGTGGCAACCTTCTATGAAGAAGGCATACAAAAACTTGTGCCATGCTATGGCAAGTGACTACAAAATTACGGAAGCTATGTAGAAAAGTTGTTTAACAGTTACAGATTTTTGTACAATAATTTTTTTTATATAATCCAACGGAACTTACTTTGTGGACATACCTCGTACACGGCACGCGCCTTCTGTGTACGTTGACGAAACCAACGCCCCCTTATCGCGCTTGAAGGGGAAGCGTTTTGTACTTTACCTTAAAGAACTGTCCCAGGCTTAAAAACACCCAAAAGCCGCCTAATTACACATAGCCATCGTGCGCGTCAAGGGGAGAAAGTGTGTCAGGTGGCACATCACGGGAGCAAGATAATGGTTGACGAGTGACACTCGCTGTAATATTTCGACTGACAGTAGGGCGCTTAGTCGTACTGACTGAGGAATAGCCACCGGTAGTTGTCTGCAGCTACTCCTGCCGTCTCCTTATGGAAGGTGATACCCGAACATCGGAGGGTTTGCACCACAGGTGAGGTTCCTTCTGTTACAAGTTATAGTCCACGCCCCACATACGTGAATTGTGATTGTCGGAAGTTGACCTCGCTGGCAACTGCCATCCCATATGACTGTAGCCAGACCAGTGCTGATCGACTCATTCCGGACATGGAACACCATGTCATCTGCGTATTCTCTACATCTGAATGACATTTGAAACAGAGAGATCCCGGTAAGTTGGCGGCGAAAGCCTGTGACGCACGGTTCTAAGACGATCGCATGTAGGATAAGTCTTAAAATCTTAACATACTCTGTCCCCCCTCTGTTGATCAGCATCGCCAATGTGGCGCCGTGCAACAGAAACATCGCTGCAGTGGCCAATAATGGCGAGACACCCATTCTGTTCATAAACGCTGCGATGTACACACGATCCACCCGATCAAAGGCATGATCGAAATCAGTAGCAATTAGCGCCCCCTGGAGGTTGAAACCTCCCCTTAGAAAAATTTATGAATGATTGTGCTGATAAACACCTTACGTTATTTGATTTTCAAATAGCTGAGCAAAACTGAACGTGCACAGATATTTCTCTCTTTACTTGTTCAGATCATCAATAAACTGACACACAATATTTTTAGCACAACGCAAACTGACTTTCAATAATCCCTACAAAAGAATGGCCCTGACTAACAATAACCTATACCTTTCATGAATCACTTACCTCACAAAAACCTTCGTTACTCCAACTACTGCAATACAGCGAGCGCCAATACTACCAGCTAAATAAAAGATTCTGAATACTGAAGTCACTAACTACTGATAGGCATAGTTAGCAAATGAAATATTTTGATAGAGAACAAACAATGTATTTACCTTAATAGTGTTCAAAAGCCAGAATATATATATATATATATATATATATATATATATATATATATATATATATATATATATATATATATATCAATTCATGACATCCAGTCTTACAAATTTACTGTCTCTGATAGACAAACATCTAGATCATCCGCTCTCAAAACATACCATCTCTCTCCCCACATCCACCACTGCTGACGGCTCACCCCCAACTGCCCAACGCTACAATAGCGAATATTACAACAAGGCCAACCAGCCACAGACTGCACATAACACAGCCAGTGATTTTCATACAGAGCGCTACGTGGCGTTATCAATATAAAAACCTAAACAGCCTACTTACATAGCCCCCATGTTCCCCACAAAAAATTTTACAAATTTTTTTGGGCACTGGCCAATACATATTCGTTAAAAAATTTTTATATTAACGCTAACAAATATATCAAATGTACACACTTATCGATACAATGTTGGTCAAAAGCTAAAATTTTCTCACAGTCCATAAAGACAGTCCTGATCATTCATCACAGTATTAATTAAAATTTTATGCACAAAGTCTGAGCAGTAAAATAAAATGCACACGGAAGTAGTGGATTTCCACGCAGTATTGAAGAAGTAGTGTTGTCCTTCCAACAGAAAGATAATGCTGACTCTTGACATGCAGACAGGTAATGGTCCACAACAGAGCAAATCCACAGCAGAGTCAGTCGAAGTTAAAGAATATTGGTAGGTAGGTCATCACAGAGCAGACCCACAGTAGTCCTGGTAGAGAGTATGGTATTGGTGGGCCATCAAAGGTACAGGCCCACTGCAGTCCTTATAGAGACGGCCAGCAGCCATCTGTTGCGACTGTGCAGGTGCACAATCACCATCGAAGAGTCTTGCGGACAATATAGCAAGTCGATAAACCACCATTGGTGCACTCACAAAGTTTTTGGGATTGTCCTTAGAACCAGCAATGCTGTTGACCCGTCCCTTGCTGTATTATCAACACACGTGCAGATCATCCGCTCTCAAAACTCCGCCATCTCTTTCCCCACATCCACCACTGCTGGCGGCTCACCTCCAACTGCCCAACACTACAATAGCGAATATTACAACAATGCCAACCAGCCACAGACTGCACACAGCACAGCCAGTGGTTTTCATACAGAGCGCTACGTGGCGTTACCAATATAAAAACCTAAACAGCCTACTTACAAGGTGGCATGCAGGCGCCAGGTCGACGACGTCAGGATAGTCTCCGAAGGTTGCGTGGACATTACTGATGGAGCAAGCACATGTCTAATCCGCATGTATTCGATTCGCCAACGACGTTTTGATATGAGTGCCCAGTATGCGCACAAAAATATTGTAGTCACTATTAAGAAGGGTGTGGGGTGGGGGCCGCGATAATCACAAGGTCGTGTGCCGCCACGAGGGTTGGATATCGGGATCACTAGCCCCTCCACTACTTTTACGGGAACTGGGACTTCTTGTCGCAGAAGCTCATTAAACATGCATAATAACATCGGTGTCATAATGGTCACAAAGGCACGATAAAATTCTAGCTGGTTCCATCAGGGCTTGGCGACTTTTTGGAGGCACCTCGTGTAATCGCTTCCTCCAGCATCTCGTGCGTACTTGCGGATAACACGTCTGCTCCCCGTTCACACGCGGCGCGTCTTGGGTCTCGTCCAGGACGGTTCCCAGCTCCCTCTCGCCCTCCCCGTCGCTCGCATAGAATCTGCTAAGACGATCCCTTAGTTTTTAAAAACGATGGCCATCGGCGAGATCTATCTCATGAACTGACGTCCTTCGTCTCCTTCTTCCTTTTATCACATAATGCATCGAAGGAAGTTAGTTGGGGAGGTAGTCCTGCTACCTCAGGCTTGTCATCATAGCCACCACCCCTAACGTCACAACTTGCATCAACTTCGGCTTGACACGGTGGACAGCTATCTGATGTTTTGGTGAAGCTGGTTGAGTAAAGGCGGAGGTCGTGCGCTGCCATCGAGAAACCTCGTTTCCATAACCTATTAACGTCCTCCGTAAAGCTGGCTTCGCGCACTCGTCCTGTAAGACAGAACCGTAAGTATTTTATCGACGGTGGCAACCATGCCGTATGTCCTCCACCATACGGCGGCATTCTGCATCAAGCAGTTGGGAGACGTACGTCTAGATCTTCCAGTTACCCCTCGCTCTTCATACCTACTGCCTAGCAAGGGTAAAAAACTCAGTCTGAACAGGCCATGAAGGCTCAACGGTACCGATCGGCCACCGTGTCATCCTCACCACACTGGAATCACTGGGTGCGGATATGGAAGGGCACGTGGTCACCACACTGCTCTCCCGGTCGCATGTTAGTTCACGAGACCGGATCTGCTATTTCTCAATCAAGTACCTCATCAGTTTGCCTCACAAGGGCATAGTGCATCCCGCCTGCCAACAGCGCTCGGAAAACTGGATGGCCACCCATCCAAGTGCTGGCCCAGCCCACCAGCGCGATCTGAAGGTAACCGTACAAATATGTACCTCACGGTCTGTGAAGGCGGACGGCCAGGTTTCTGCGTACACCGTTGGCATCGCTAACTCCCTTGAAACATAGATCCACACGGCTTGTGGAATGATTCGTATATAATGTATATCCCAGTTGGTTGCGATGCTTCAGGTCCCATGTATCGATTAATTCCATCTCTTTGACTAGCTCCCGAAGTTCGTAGCTGGGAGTAAAGTTAGGATGTTGGTCCTTCCTGTCGAGCTCACAGTTAAAATCTCCTCCAAATTTGCAAGCATCATATCGTCCCCGGAACAACGATATAACCTGAGGGGCGTAAATATCTGCTCGAACGCTTCTCCTATCAGAGCCCGACGGTGTGTCTAGAGTGATCAAACGTACTCCACCTATGGTAATCGCCGTACCACGGCCCGAAGGCAAATACTCTCTTACGTCTGCACGAATCCCTTTCATCAACAGTATCGCAGTGCCAACGCCTCTCTCGTCACACGGGGAACAGTAAATATCGTAACCGTAAATGTCCCAGGGGGAAGCACCAGAACTTTCTGCAACACTGCTGTGTCTAAATCTGCGGCCCTTATCATGTCACCGAGCAGGTGCTCCCATGTTACTGATGTTAACAGACCCTATCCCATAAGCTTGTTGCATGGCTCTCAACGTAGATATGGCACCTTACAGTCGCTTATACTTCCGTAAACAGGCTGCTTTCTTTCACCGTTCCCCATGTCCCTCATGTGGTCTGCCGTTATTTCGTGCACTCTACCGGTCTTACACCGGGAGAGCAGGTCGCTGTGACCGAGCGGTTCTAGACGCTTCAGTCGGGAACTGCGCTGCTGCTACGGTCGCAGATTCGAATCTTCCCTCGGGCATGGATGTGTGTGGTGTCCTTAGGTTAGTTAGGTTTAAGTAGTTCTAAGTCTAGGGGAGTGTTTACCTCAGATGTTAAGTCCCATAGCGCTTAGAGCCATTTGAACCATTTTTGAACACAGGGAGAGTGTGTGGGTGCAGCTCCTGCAGCGTCATCTGTTCTCCACAGGGGTGGGTCTTGTGACCAGTCCCCCAGTGTCCCATCGTTGTCATGCGTTATAGGCGCCGTAGCCTCCCCATTATCCAGTTGCGGTCGATGGGGGACTCCTCCGCTGTCTCTGAAGCGTCGCCATGGGAAGGTCGTGTTACAGTCCCTTTGGTCAGCCCTGCGTCAACGCTAGGCTGTTCTTCTGTCTCTATAGTCGTCTGTTCTGTACCCAGAAACGCATCAGCATTTCCTGCTGGATCTGGTTGATCGTTCTCTACCGTGAGGCGGCCCTTCTTCCGGCGTTTTGGTGATCGCTGTTTCCGTTGCACAAGCCTAAGAATCAGAGGTCAGTATGGCTTCTTGATGTTCCATATTGTTGTATTCAAGTGTTTTGTGTATTTCAAGTGTATGAGAATACAAGTTTCATTGCTCTCATCAAAGCTTCAAATTGAAATGTTACAGGAAATGGTGACAATGTAGTGTTACATCCTGTATCGTATAAGATGTTAGTAATTTTCAGAGTCCCACTTATTTTCAAGTACAGAGCCTGAAAACCCTATGTGTGTCCTACGAAACCGTCATATAACCTGTGATGTACTCAATGTAAAATTAAAGATTTATCAAACATCAACGTGTAGCGAGGAAATTGGCGATGTAGAAGAGAAGAAGAATTACATAGAATTAACTTACCTACCTGTTACTAAGTCCCTAATCGCAGATAAAAGATATCTTACTAGTAGATCTTTCGTCTGCTGACGGGGTAGCATCGGAGATGGACCCTACAGTATGTGGTGTCACCAGAAGAGGTTAAGGGACAGGGGAAATGCCAGAAAAGCCTAACAGATGAGCAGGAAATCAGTAGAATAATTATTTACCGACCATCTAAAAAAACGTTTCAATATGAGATAGCCCTGTTAAAGCGAGAGAAGACCTAATCCGCAATTACAATTAAGCGTCGGGTAGCCTGTGCCCCGCTTGAATTAAGAGTTAAAAGATCAAAACAATCGAACAAGCAATAATTTTTCTTTCAGCCCCTAGAGGATCCTAACTTGTGAAACGTGGGAAACAATCTTCAGGAATGTACATGACATTTATTTGTTGACCATGACATTCGAATAGAAAGGTCGATAAACACTGTAAGCGCGTGCAAAGTGCCGCAGTGCAAGCGGATTTCTGCCGACATTATTTTACGAACGACTGATTCCAAAGTAATAGCAGTAAGTACATGTTAACTAACGATGGCAGCGAACTGAGCAGTAACAATTCCGAAAATCGATCACTGTGACTTCTGTGAGTCTATTAAAGAAATTACAGGCCACTGATTCTCGAAGAAGTTGGGCAAGGAAACACATGGAATTTAAGCTGAATCATCTTCATGAACGAGATTAGGAATTGTCTGACGCCGATTCTCGTCTTAAATGAATGTGTAAGTGGCCAGTGTAAAGTATCAGGCAAAGAATCCTACGCGTTCAACAGGATGTTTGGTTATTCTTGGGATGGTGTGATGTCCAGATGCCAAAGTCTGTCATTCCTACTGAGGATAGTTTGAAAAACTTTAAGGTTTCTGGATATTCAGAATGTGGACCATTGATTCACATTGTGACGTTAGTGCAGGAGCAACAACGCCCACCTCGTGAAGAACTTCATCCAGGGGACAGGAATCAACCGAATGGAATGACCTGCGATACCTGTTGGCCGGTTGAAGGACAGTACATGTCGACACTTGCAGTGTCACCCTCCGGATGCTACACTCTGGATAACCTCAGGGCTGCCATACAAGACAGTGAGAGACCTGAGCAGCAATTTCTCGACCACTGTGTAGAAAACATGGGATTGAAGACGCAGGGTCCGGCAAAAAGACCATCTTTATTACAATAAGAAGTTACAAACAATGAAAAACAGATATGGGGAAAATAGTTTCACTTGTGAGCAAAAAATTCATGCCGTTTTAGATTAGTTGGTTTTAAATTTATGTCCGGTAAATGGCTTCCTCCAATGTTGAAAAGTTGATGTAGCCATTCCCGGAAGTTGTTCATGGCAGCCACTTCTTGGGTGAATCACTCTTTAAGTGCTTACTGAGTTTTGAGACTATGTTTGCATACCCGAGCCTTTAAGTGCCCTTAAAGCAAAAAATCACAAGGTAATAAATCGGGCACCCTGCACCAGGCGATTTCTCCAAGAGAGAAGACGTCCACAAAACATCAGTCTCAAAATTTCTGGAGAACTCCGAGAAGTTTCATCTGTGGCTCCGTCTTGTTGGAGCCAGACTTCTACTTCTTCATGGTCCCCAACAAACTGATTTAACTTAGGTCGGAGAAAGATCTCTACATGTTACAGCAACGATTTGAATTAACCGCTATAGTTATGCCACCTTCTTTGTAAACATACGGACCTCCCTCACAGAATAGTCCATGGCACACTAAACTGCCCACGATGGCTGTGAAGTGGTCGTCGTTGAAGTACGTGATTACTTTCTGCTGCCCGTTGGCAGAAATTTTGTTTATTTATAGTACCATACATGCTGATGTGCGCCTCATTTGAAGAAATCGAAACAGCACTAGAGAGAATGTTCTGAAGAATTTACTCAGACACACAGCTCTGCGAGTTTCAAAAGACTCTCTCTTATTTCACTGGTGACCACCATTTAGTATGGGTGCATGTCAAGATCTCTGGGCAGGATTCCTCTGACTCTCGTATCACACAATGCTAGGGCAGTTGTATTTTTAAGTTCTGGTCGCTGTGGAGATTGCTGGACGGACGCTATAGCGCTAGCCACATTTTCCGGTGTAGCTACAGTTCGAGATCGGTCTGTAGATGTTTTCACTGCAGAAACTCATGCTCTAAAGTTAGATACCCAAACTCTAGTAATTTCTGTTTCAGGAACACAAACATGTCGGCCAATTTCGAAGCGAATGCGCAATACTCTCTGAGGAGCAAACACAAAACCATAATTTCCAGTACACTCCTCCATAACAAACGCACGATGTTCGCCCATCAAAGCCATTGCGCCTTCTGAAACTGGCAAGATACTGCCTTCACATCACTGTTCCAATCATAACACACACTGAGCCCTGCATAGCCATATTAACCACGCAAGGTGGAGTAACATGGCATAAAATGTTCCATCCACATAAAACCAATCATACACACCGCCCAAACCCAATTCATCCTGTAACAGATTTATCCCTGGCAGCCCACATAAACTCATCGTTTCATTCAGCTGCGCAAGTGCTTTAAATAATCAACAAAACAGTCTTTTATATTTCAAACAACGCAACTCACGATTTTGCACACCATGAAAAGCGGCTACTTCGGTTGTCTTGGATTTCTTTCATAGTAAAGTTATTTTTTTAGTTTCGGAAGTCTTATTCTTTCTTCTTTTTCTCCAGCTCATTCAGTTACGTACTCTTCCCTCCAGTCTTTGCCATTGTCTCCAGAGTGTCCTGGGTCGCCGTCGGTCTCTTCTTCCCCTCGGCTTGGAATCCAAAGCCGCCTCCGCATTTCTAATGTTCCCCATTCTTTGTAAGTGTCTGTTATTTAATATTTTATTTTGTACTGGTTTTATATTTAATTACGTCATAATACCTTCGTTTTGTATACTACCCAGGCTCATACGGTCTTTAACACTCCTTAAAAGTCTCATTTCTTCCGATAGTATTTTACACAATTGCTACTAGGTCGACATCTGGCATTCTCTGTCGTACAGCAATGTAGGTAAAGCAATTACTTATTAAACTTCATCTGATCATGAAATCCCGAACGAGATGCAACAGACCTCCCCTTCCCATTCCCCGTCTAGTGCTCCTATCCTCGCCACTCCGCTCCTCCTACATTCTAAGGGTTTGTTCCGAACTTCATCCCTCGTCACCCTTCTTAAAGCTCAGTCCACGCACGTAAGACCCATAATACACACAGCGAAACCCTACACACCCTGCAACAACCTGATCCCTGGCAGCCTACATAAACTAATCGCATCATTCAACTATGTAAATGCTTTAAATAATCAACAAATCAGTCTTTTATATTTTAAACAACGCAACTCACAATTTCTTTTTACGCCATGACAAAAAATTTTGAAATATTTCAAATTTTTAAAATCGTTTGTTGAAGAGCGACGAACTGAAATCGCTCTCGGACCACGCCTCGGCCATGTGCGGCGTGGGGGATGAAGTAACAATAAAAAAAGATTTATAAGGCATAATGTACCGTCCATTAAGTTTCTGTAAAGTGAGTTATATTAATTCCAGCATATGTCAAAATACTGATTTTTATTTATCTTTTAACTGATTACTAATATTCCGAATGCGCGGTGCTTCTTTATAGAGAATACTTGACCATAAAGGGACAGTCGTACAATGAATAAAGGAGGAAATGACAGATCCGAATCGTTTATACGAACATCGCAGCTGCGGATCCTGTGTCAGTGGGGTAAACCATTTACGTTTCTATTTCTAAAGAGGACTGTTTATTTTTATAACCACTGTCACAATCCTAAGGCGCACGATACCATATTAGGTGATAAATGAAAACTATAAGGCTCATTAATTTTTTGCCACTCACGTCACACCAGCGACTTCAGTCCGGCCAAGCAACAATCAGGGCTTTTCCTGGTACACACCGTTAACAGTGCGTGTAGCACTTCACGAGATTCACGTTAATTCAATCTGTGTGACTCTTTCTTCCTACTATGTTCACGAAATTGTTAAATCAATAGATTATGCAAAATTTAAGTAATCTGCCGTAGCCTACTTGGCGTACTTTGTAACCCGATGCGACAATATCTGCCATCCTGTGTTCACACGGTCTCCCACAAGCATAAGCCGCCTCGTAGACTCTCTGACTATCAATTTATCCCTGTCGTACTCTTTCTCGTATAGCTGTTCATAATACTTTTTACGTTTAGTAAAGCTACGATAATGATTTAAGTAAAATTTAAATATTATAGAATCAAAAATTAAACTGTTTGTAATAAATACATAGCATAACGTAGTATAAGTCTCGCACAATTACACTTTTTAGCATGGAATGAACGTGATAAGTTCCAATCATATGTCTCATGTTCTCGTATTGTAGTGATGGAACACTAAAAGAAAAAAATAATTTTGAGCTGGTGCGCTACTGTCGCCAGTTTCCTTCGATTGTCTTTTCATCGTTGAGTTGACTTCGATGCTTATTTGTCTTCTTCACGTCTCTGGCGGAGGGGGATCTTAACTGGAGGGCGCGCGCTCTGCTGGTGGCTGGTGTGCGGGTATCCGCGGTGTGAGGTGGAGTGACGGGGGACTGTGTGTGTATGCAGCACGGCGAGAGGCCGAATCGGCACGACGAAGGAGCGTCGCCAGCCTCTATTGCGAGTTTGACCGTTACAATGCAAATTTTCTGCCCGTGGTGCTTGGGATTTCCTCTAGGTTGCAAGGACAAGTTCTGTCGAGTTGGTTAGAAGTTACACAGGCCGAATAAATTGGAGTCGTCGAATTGCTTCGGTGGGTGGTGTACTAAAATCTATTTGGAATTGTTCCAGATGCTTATCACTGAATTTTGTGTCGTCAGTTGATACCTTGACGGCATTTGAGGAAGTGTAACGACCCCCACCTAACAGACACGAAGCATGGCTAAACACCTGGCTAGAAGTATAACTAAGTAATGCGTAAGTCTGTGTTTGGCGTTCCAAGCTACGCTGGAATATTTTTGCCATTCTACCTGTTGTATCATTATTTTAGTGTGGCTTTTAAACTTGCGCCGAGATTATCCTTGCTATTTTAACTTTTATGCCATTATTTTAGTGATGTTTTAAGGGACTGGATAACCAAATTTTAGTACCTACCTCATGCCTCAGAATGTTGTCTGCCGCTGAAGTATTTTATGTTGCAGATAATTGGTAGTGGCTGACGCGAGAAAACTGGGATCGGACTACCACGGTTGCAGAGTGATATTTAAGGGCCTGACCCCCCCCCCCCCCCCACCGCCCCCTCCCCCGCCCACCACGTCTCGGGTTATGTTGTTACTGTCCTGTAATTTCATCCTTTCGGTGGAGCTCAATCGCAGTGCAAAATTGAATACCTATTTATTTCGTTTCCTGTCTCGCGGATTTCTGTATTGGTTAAAATCTTTTGGTATGCTCGCGTCCATCACTAATTCTCATGTAGAGTGGAAGCGGCCCGTCTTAAATTTTCTTGGGAATATCTTCTCGTTATAGTCAGGGAATGAAATAGTACGTGGTATATGCAAGTAGTATTGTTCTAATTAATCAAAAGTTGGCCGAGTAAACTTTAAAATTTTTGAGGCTTGTTGAACTCAGAACCTTGAGGTGAGTTAGTCATGTTAATCATATTTTATGAATCAGGATTTTATGAACCTTGTATTAGTTAATGAAAAGTTGGCCGAGTAAACCTTAAAAATTTGATGTTTGTTGAACTCAGAACTTTTGTCTGCGATAGTTATGTTACTCATATTTTACGAGCATGATTTTATGAACGTTGTGTTTGAATTATGAAAAGTTGGCCAAGGAATTACTGTCTGTTGAACTCCGAACTTGGATGTGATGAAAAGATTGATAAAAGGGTTTCCATGTAGCGGTGAAGTAGATGTGATTTATTTATCAGTCATATTGAATTAATTATGGGTCCATGGACATGGTTTACATTAATGTAAGTGGTTGAAAGACAACGATATGTGGAAGATATATTAAAAATTTTGGTCTTCTATAAGACAAGCTTTGTTGTAATTATGGTTTCTGTGAATATATTATGAGCAATGTATATGTAATAAAGAAGTGTGTGGCCACTAGAACTGATTTCGATTGTAATTTCGGTGGGTCCTTAGGGACCACACACCAAATGTCACTTAAAATTCACAATATTAAAATGATTCTCACGACCGCAACCAGTGACAAAAGTTTGTTGAGTGCGTATGTTATTTAACGAAGCAATATGTTTCTCTGTATAAACCTTTCTGTAGGCTACAATGCCAAAACGATGGCACACATAGAGATTAAATTTGTTCTTTACAGGCTAAGCACTGCCTCGGTGATCCTGCGGGGAAAGAGGAGGATAACCTAATATGAAGGAATATTAACTCCAATTGATTTTCAGGTGTTCACATATAAAATTATAAACAAACATCATATACAATTTCTGCGTCCTTTTCGTGTGTTGAGTTATCTCCATAGTTATGGATCACTGTATCTTGTTAAAATCCGTTCATAAATTTACAAAAGAAAGATATGAAAAAACGTCATCACACTCAACTCTACAGTGCATTAGAAACAAGATGGCAGAAAAGACAAAGCTTGTTCCTATTTCACTATAAATGTGTCGGTCCTGGCGGTATCTGTGACTTGCGGTGTCTTCCACACATCTTGCTGTCGCATCTGTAAAAATAGATTTCTTCCCATCTGTGAGGTGTTTACAAACATGTGTATACAAACGTGTATCTTGAATGAAGTGGCATGTACGAAAACGATGGAGAAAAGAATGTTTACTGGTGCTAAGACGTTAAAAACGTTTTCCTTGGATTATGTGGTATAGGCACTTCACCTCTTTCTTTCTTTCTTTCTTGGGACTTTGGTCCCGCTTTACGCGGGTTCGGCCGTGTTACTATTGATTTGGCAGTGATAGTTGCAGAGGGTGGCCAGATGCCCTTCCTGCCGCCACCCTGTACCCCCAGGGACGGAAGCAGTGTACCCCGGCTGTCTGCAAGTCGTGTAACTGAGGCGGAACGTGGGGACCAGCCTGGTATTCACCTAGTGGGATGTGTAAAACCGCCTAAAAACCACATCCAGTCTGGACTGTACACCGGCCCTTTGTCTTTAATCTGCCGGATGGATTCGATATGGGGGCGGCGCGCCTATCCAAGTCTAGACAGTAGCGCATTAGCGCTCTCGGCTACTCTGGCGGCTTATGCATTTCACCTCATCCATGAAAGAAAATGGAGCATGTATTAAAGGAAAAAAAATGGTTCAAATGGCACTGAGCACTATGTTACTTAACATCTGAGGTCATCAGTCCCCTAGAACTACTTGAACCTAACTAACCTAAGGACATCACACACATCAATGCCCGAGGCAGGATTCGAACCTGCGTCCGTAGCGTTCGCGCGGTTCCAGACTGAACCGCTCAGCCACACCGGCCGGCTTATTAAATTACACCTGATGATAGACCCACAGGGTCCGAAATGCATCGTTTACCTAATAAAACACAAAAAGTTGTGATTGAAGGCGTTTTTTAATTCATACCTCCAGTGCATCTGATAAATAATTTTTTGTTGTCTTTGTCGAGTGAAGATGAGATTTGCTCCACGGAACGTTTTCCTCTGTCAAAGAATTTCATTACTTAAGCAAACCTTTGTGAATTGTAGCGGTCTCTGAATTACCTCATCAAATTTTTGAAGCAGTCACTGTCGATTTGTAGCCAATATGACGTAAAGGGAAATGTCTACTGCTTGTCTGGGGCCTACATTCTTTATGAAACCAAACTGATATTCCTCCGGGCATCGGTTTATTAGAATTTAGACACAAACTTTACTTTCTAGTTCTTGCACCAGCCACAGATTTCAGTGGTTATCGACCATGAACTCCCTTAATATAAGTAGCAGGGCAAGTCATTGTTACGGCCGCGGCCTGATCACGTCCAGGAGCCAGTGGAGCGCGGCCCCTCCAGTTCGTGGTGGGAGAGTCGGTACACGGTGGGTATCGGAATGCGAAGCGTTACCACTGTGTGGACGTTGTCTGGCGTCCACAGCGCACCAGCGGACCGCGAACGGCGGGGGCGCGTCTGATTGACGCCGCCAGAGCGCTGAGTACATACGCCTGTCTGGCGGCGGGCTGCTTTACATAAACGCGGCGAGCGGCGTGGCGGCACTCAGCGCCGCTCTGAGTGACGGTTAGACACGGAACGCCACTAGCTGGCTGCCAATTTCTGACTCCCGGGAGGCGCCGCCACCGTAAGGCCAGCGGGCGCTGCGTACCCTGAGACCTGTGAACACGAGCGGCGGCGTGTGGTGACAAGCAACCCAGGCAATCACTCAGTCGTACAGCGGGTGAATAACACCGCTCAATACGGACCGAGCGTATAACATTTCTTCCAGTTGGTGCTAAAGTGAAAAGTAGTCCGATAATAATTATTTGGCATTGGAGACTACTACAAACTCATCCTAATTGTAAAAGGTGATTCAACTGCCCCTACCGATATCGTTTCATGCAACCCTCAATGCTACACACTGAAGTGACAAAAGTCACGGGGTAGTAATACGCACATACAGAAATGGCGGTAGTATCGCATACATGAGGCATAAAAGGGCAGTGCATTGCCGGAGCTGTCATTTCTACTCTGGTGATTCATGTGGGAAGGTTTACGACGGATGGCCGCGCGACGAGAATTAACAGACTTTGAACGCGGGATGGTAGTTGAAGCTAGACGTACAGGACATTCCGTTTCAGAAATCGTTAGGGAATTCTATATTCCGAGGTCCACGAGTGTGCTGAGAATACGAAATTTCAGGCATTACCGCTCACAACGGGCAACGCAACTGCCAACGGCCTTCACTTAAAGACCGAGAGCAGCGGGGTTTGCGTAGATTTGTCAGTCGTAACAGACAAGCAACACTGCGTGAAAGAACAGTAGAGGTAATGTGGGACAGGGGATGAGCTTATCAATTAAATTTGGCGTTAATTGGGTAAGGCAGCACAGGACTGGCGCGAGTGTCTTTACTAACAGCACGACGTCACCTACAGTGCTTCTCTTGAGCTCGAACTAACCGTATCGTTTCCACCCTAAACGACTGGAAAATCGTCGGCAGGTCATATGAGTCCCGATTGCAGTCGGTAGGAGCTGATGGTAGGGTTCGAGGGTGGCGCAGATCCCACGAAGCCATCGATCCACTTAGCAAGCTGGTGATTTCTTCCTAATAGTGTGGGCTGTCCTTACATGGAATGGATTGGGTCCTGTTGTCCAACTGAACCGATCATTCACTGCAAACGTTTATGCTTGCAGCCATTGATTGGTTTCATGTTTCCGAACGTGTGACCGAGCCACAGTTGTTCGTGTTTGGTTTGCAGAACAGTCGGGACAATTGGAGCCAACGATATGTCCACCCACACCGCCCGACGTGAATCCCATCGAATTTTTGTCGGACATAATCGAGAGATCAGTTCCTGCACAGCATTATGCTCCGGCGACACTTTCGCAGTTATATACTACTGAAGCTGCATGGCTCAGTATTCTGCAGGGGACTTCCAACCACTTGTTGAGTCCATGTTCCGACAAGTTTCTGCACGACAAAGTCCGACACATATTATCTAGCTATGAGTGAACTATTAGTCCTGCAGCAAAAGTGAACAGGAACTTTTTGTAGGAAATTTAATGTAGCTAAATTTTGTACCGACATACAGAGCGCGTTCCGTAAGTAGTGGGACCAATTTTTTTTCTGACGCAACGGTGCACCACGGCGTGTTGGATCCGGCTGGGCTAAGTGGAGGGAGGTATTAGCTTCAAAACGATCTTTGTCTCATTCGGCGGCGAGCTGCCGAAGGGTCAGGACGTGCGTTTCCGTCAACCTCGTTTTGAGTTTATGAAACACGGCACAATGGATCATTCTGTAGAGCAACGTTACGCTATCAAATTTTGCGTTAAACTTGGGAAGTCCACCACCGAAACGTTTCCATTACTTCAGCATGCCTTTGGAACTGATTGCTTGTCCAAATCAAAAGTTTTCCGATCGCACAAGTCGTTCATGGAGGGCCGAGAGATCACCGACGAACCTCGCAGTGGACGGCCATCAACCGCACGAGTCGATGAAAATGTGACGCGTGTGCGCAGCTCGTGGTCGTGCGGTAGCGTTCTTGCTTCCCACGCCCGGGTTCCCGGGTTCGATTCCCGGCGGGGTCAGGGATTTTCTCTGCCTCGTGATGACTGGGTGTTGTGTGATGTCCTTAGGTTAGTTAGGTTTAAGTAGTTCTAAGTTCTAGGGGACTGATGACCATAGATGTTAAGTCCCATAGTGCTCAGAGCCATTTGAACCATTTTTTTGTGACGCGTGTGCGCGATTGTTTGAACTCTGACAGACGGCTAGTACAAACCGTAAACATGCGGCTGAGCCTTCAGTTGATAGCACAAACTCTAAACATGTCAAAAAAAACCGTTTTCCGAATTGTGACCGAAGATTTGAACATGAGAAAGGTGTGTGCCAAACTCGTCCCAAAAGTGTTGACCGACTATCACAAGCACATGCAAGTGCTTTGGTGCCGAGAAATGTTGGAAATGTGTGAAAATCATCCTCATTTTTTAAACTCGGTTATCACTGGTGATGAGCAGCAGATTTTTGAGTACAACCCTGAGACAAAAAGGTAGAGTTCAAAGAGGCACACCCCATCGTCGCCCCATCCCAAGAAGGCACGCATGTGCAAGTCCAGGATCAAAACCATGCTCATTATCTTCTTTGACGTCAGAGGCATTTTCCACCACGAATTCGTACCTACTGGGACTACAGTGAACTCAGCTTTCTACTTGGAAGTGCTCAAAAGACTGAGAAGGAGGGTATCGCGCTGCCGAAGCGACATCAGGGACACATGGAAAGTTCACCACGACAACGCGCCCAGTCACACCGCCATCGTTGTCAACGAGTTCCTGGCCAGGACCAAGACCCCATTGGTTCCCCAGTCTCCCTACAGTCCTGACCTGGCTCCCGCTGGCTTTTTTTTGTTTCCTCGGGTAAAAGGAGTCATGAAAGGAAAGCAGTGGGACACGATTGAAAGCGTCCAGGCGCATGTTACATCAGCCCTAAAGGCCATTCCGAAAAAGGCATTCCAGGATGCCTTCCACGCATGGAAACACCGCCTCCAAAAGTGTATCGACGCAAGAGGGTGCTATTTTGAAAATTTTTTAGTATTTGTACGAATATATTCAATAAATGATTTTTTATGAATTTGGTCGAATTACTTATGGAACGCACCTTGTACATTTTCGCTGGAGGCTTCAGTTTACGAGTTAGTCAAGAAAGCCGTAGAAAAGTGAGCTTCAATCGCACCTGCACCCCCTACGCTCATTCTTCAACAGTCAGGATTTCTGTTACGTTGTTCATGGCAGTCCTTCCTACCACTATACAAAAATTTCAGACTACACGAACTATTCACGATATTCGACCTTTTTTGGCCTCTACTGACTGCACAGTTTGCTGTTTTGTTAACATTATTAATTTAAACATGGCAGTGAGGGTAATGAAAGTGAAACAGTGTTTGTAAACGTTAAAATAAAACTAATTATATTATGAGTTCGATTCAAACTTAATCCTTACAGACACAGTAGGCAGAAGGCCTGAATTTGAAAAGTCTCGTCAATAGCATTCATCACCTCATGTGAATAAGAGCTAGTTGTGTTTCACAAGAACGATGTTTTATAAATCCGTGTTAAGTGTGTGTCAGTAGATCGTTCTCTTCGAGGTAATTCATAATGTTCGAACACTCGCCAGTCTCTGGGTACGGATCTTCCCACGAGCGAATCGTTGTATATGATTGTTAAATACAGAGCTATGGCATCGGCGTGCTCTGAGAGGAACCTAGCTGGTATACACTCTGGACCGGAAGACTTGCTTTTGTTGAGTGATTTAAGCTGCTTCACTATTCCGAGGATATCTGCTTCTAAGTTACTCATTTGGCACCTGTTCTTGATTCGAATTCGGGAATATTTACTTCGTTTTCTTTGATTTAGGCTGTGTTCAGTAACTCTGCTTTGGCACCATCGTCTCCGATAGTATTTCCGTTGTTATCGGGCAGAGAAGGCATTGATTCTGTCTTGCAGCTAGCATACTTCATATACGATCAGAGACTCTTTGGATTTTCTGCCAGGTTTCGAGACAAAGTTTCGTTGTGGAAAGTATTGTAAGCATCTCGCACTGAAGTCCGCGCTAAATTTTGAGCTTCTGTAAAAGATCGTCAATTTTTGAGATTTTGCGTCCGTTTGAATTTGGAAGGTTTTTTTCCGTTGTTTCTGCAGCAGCGTTCTGACCCTTTTTGTGTACCAAGGAGGATAAGCTCCGTTGTTTTTTAATTTATTTAGTATAAATCTCTCAATTGCTGCCGATACTGTTTCACTGAAGTCAAACCACACCTAGTCTACACTTATATTGCTAAGTTGGAAGGAGTGGAGATTGTTTCTCAGGCAGGCGTCAAGTGAATTTTTATCTCTTTGTCTGAATAGGTGATTTTTCGTTTATTTTAGGAGAATTTGGGGGCTGCTATATCCAATATCGCTTCGACAACCCTGTGTTTACTAATCCCTGTATCAGTTCTGATGCTTGTTATTAGCTCAGGATTATTTCTTGCTAAGAGGTCAAGTGTGTTTTCACAACCGTTTACTATTCGAATGAGAACATGAACTAACTGCTCGAAATAATTTTCTGAGAATGCATGTTGCACAATTTCGGATGATGTTTTATGCATACCTCCGAATTTAAGAATGTATTTTCGCCAACATATCGTTGGTAAATTATAATAATTGTATGGGTCGGGTAAATGTTTGAAGTTAAACTCAAATTTTCTTTTGAATCTTTCCGCAATTGCATCATGTGAATTGGGAGGTCGGTAAAGGATCCAATCATTATATTACCCCGGTTGCCAAGAATGACCTCTGACCGTACTAACTCACAGGAACTGTCTACTTTAATTTCGCCACAAGATAAACTACTAACAACAACAAACACGCCACCGCCAACAGTGTTTAGCCTATCCTTTCGGAACACCGTTAGGTTCATCGTAAAAAATTTCTGATTAGCTTACCTGCCTCTTTAGCCAGGGTTTAGCTAGACTACAGTAATTTGAGCATCAGCTTGGAGCTCTGGTACTTTCTCAAGACAGCTACGACAATTTACAGCTATTATACCGATGGTTCCTGTATCTACGGATGCGGTGTGTTAGACAGTTCGCATTGTACGTGCGTCGTTCGAAAACACCACGATGAGTATACTACATTCCCATGGCCGCCAAACTCCCTGTATTTAAGCCCAGTCGAGAATGTGTGGGACTGCTTCGAGAAAGCTGTTTGCCCTCAAGCGAGAAACCCAGCGCTGCTGGCCACGCACTGGAGACCGCATGGATCCACATCCATGAATACTGCTGACTCTCTTCCTGTAGTTCTTGCAGCAGTCCACGCTGGAAAAAAGCCAGTTATTCAGTATTTTCACAGGTGTAACATAAATATGACTGGTCCGTGTATAAAAATAAGAATTGGACCGGGTTTGAGGAACACAATTGTCGTCCAGGAAAGACGGAAAAATCGGCTGACGCAGATCATGCCCTGGTACCAGGGAAATACCAAAATTCGTTTCTCTGATCCTATGGTTGTATTTAGATCTAATTATTGCTGTGCTAGAATGTACGGAGAGGCATCAGAAATTCCGAAGCTCCAAAAATACTTTAATAGAAATTAAGAGGCATTGGAAGTCGGCAAGTTTTGGACGTTACTGATAAAAATGCAAAGAGCGTCAACTCTTTCCACAACAAGCTCCATAACACAAGTCGGTGGGCCGCGCAGGATTAGCCGAGCGGTCTAGGCGTTGCAGTCATGGACTGTGCGGCTGATCCCGGCGGAGGTTCGAGTCCTCCCTCGGGCATGGGTGTGTGTGTTTGTCCTTAGGATAATTTAGGTTAAGTAGTGTGTAAGCTTAGGGACTGATGACCTTAGCAGTTAAGTCCCATAAGATTTCACACACATTTGAACATTTTTGAACAAGTCGGTGGGATTCCACGACCTTGAGGCACGTACACAGATAGCAACAATATGGTACGCTAATGTATGTGGGAAGTCGCGGTACATCGGCTCGCGACAGTCACCTTACAAAGTCACGAGTCCTCACTTTCGGAGTTAAGTGAGCTACAGAAATGAGACCACGATGTCCCAAGATATTGCTCTCTCGACGTTCAGTTTGTATCTAACCGTTTTCATATTATTAAAAAGTAATCTAAACGTTTCTGGAGGAGAACTCCACTTTCGAGAGCCATTAATGTTGCTACGAATCTTCTCGAAAAATTGAAACTAAAAGGCAAGATGGGATTCGGAGACTTTTTATAATAATTACATTTTTCTGCAGAAAGATGGATAGTAGATTTCGAAGGATGCCACTGAATTTAGGGAAATCATTCCAGTCTCGATCAGGCCAGCTGTCTCTCTCCGGTTCCATGCCAGTGGTCAATCAATAACCAGCCTGATGTTTACATTCAGAATTTGAAAACACGATATTTCTAGTATTTCCCCAGAAACCTGAGAAGCCGTAACTATTTAGATGAACCAGTTTGAAGAGGTTATTGATGTGACGGTCGATGGCAGCATGTCATGACCTCACACAAATGCTGGATGCTTTTCGATCGGTACCCCTGGGATTTGCAGTGGGATGATAGAGGCTAGCACGAGTGGGATGGTTGTAGGAGTCTGGAAAATTCTATAATAATCAGTATTGGAATACTTTAGTAAATAACTTTTACTTAACTTTGTCCTACTACTGCACTCCAGGAACATAACTAATAACAAGTATCTTTCTTGAATAGACATTACTCATTAAATCATTAACTGGATTATACAACAAGCAAGAGAACACAGTTCTGGTATTACGTGCGTAATACATGCACCTAGCGAGCTGAATGCTATTCTCATCTGACTTCGCTCAACACCTGTAGCTGGCTAGGTCGGTGCGATGTGCAAGTCTCTGTCCGTTCCATACGGCGGCGTTGCAACCGCCAGCGAGTCCAGAGAGGTTGCAAGTGCTGGACCCCTATCGATTATCGCAACCTCCAGCGTGGTGTCTAACGATGACACCACAATAATAACTAATACTATTTTCTTTTGCTTCAATTTGTCTAATAGTACTTGTACAATTTGGCTGTGGATGGTCTCCGAATTTTGAACGAAAGTTTCACATTATTACGATGAATAAAGAAAGGCGAAGTCAGAGAAGAATGAATGATGTCTATTTGCGCTACAGGTTGTTGATGGCGAGCGGTGGACTGACGGTATTATTACTTCAAGTGATGTGATAGTCTAAAAATTGAAAGTTGCCATTGTTTCATATTATCCATTTCTGATTTCAGCAAAATATCATCATCTCGTTGGGCTAGCGAGATTCAGATGCGGGCTCCTCAGCTATTTCTTAATTTATGCGCAATACGCTCTCCGTAAACTTAAACTTCATCTCTACTCCGAACTGCCTCTGGTAACGCCTGAATGCAGTTTACGGTTTCTCTCGTGATAAAAACTATACCTGTAGTCTCTCTCCTTTTTGGTGTCAGCGGCCTTCTGGAATGATCTTGCTGAGTAAGAGGCGTCTCTGTTCCATCACTTCGATCTTTCTCCTTTGTTAACCTCACAAGGGAAAGATGACAATATTATTAGTTTATTTACTACAACTTTTACGTAGTTAATGTTGTTTTATTGTACTTTACAGTGTTGTATTTATTTCAGAACTAACGACTAAGTTACCCAGGAAAGACCCAAGATCTCGCTCCCGCTACCTCCTCGTCTCACACTTTACTTCCGCCAGTACCTCATCCATCTTGGGAACTACACAGAAGTTTTCCTACATACCTTCTAGGAACAGCACTACTGGAAGAAATGGTATTGGGGAGACATACCTTAATCACAGCCTAGGATATTGTTTCCTCAATGAATTTCTAAATCTTCAACTTGAAAGGAGTCTGCGTTAAAAACGATCTTTCATATTTTCCATTATCAAGCAGCTTTCATTCCATTTACCTGTATAGCGAGTCTTCGCACGGCATTTCGCTTTTGCAACGGTAAGACAATAACCGATTTACGAATTTTCTCTGATACTTCGGCTACACTTAGCGATTTACCTATAGTCTTTTGAGAGATTTTGGTTCAGCCAATGAACAGCAAGAGAGTAGTCGTCGTAACAGGGCTGGCTACTTTCGAAAAGAGGAAGTAGCAGGCAGTTAGACTGTAGCGGCCACTGGGAGGGTATTTGTTGTGGTCGTTGCGGGCAGGCAGGCAGTGTTGGCCATGAAGAGGTCGCCACAACTTTTATGTCAGGTGAGACAGTTGTCTCATGTATTTTTTGCTTGTTGGCATTGGCTTGTATAGAAGGCGTGACATTGTTACCTAGTGCTAATGTGACGCTATAGTAAGATGGACTAAAAGGGAGAGAGAGAGAGAGAGAGAGAGAGAGAGAGAGAGAGAGAGAGAGAGAGAGAGAGAAAGAGAGCTGTGCTTGAGAACAATAATAAGTTCGTATTGAGAATCTGAGAACAAGAAGCATAACCATATAGCTCTCCTCTCTGTTTGTCTGCTCAGCAACACAAAGCAATCGGTTGTTTGTCGTTACGATTTGGCGTGTGAAATTGGAGCATTACTGATGCTTAGATCTTCTTGTCGAATGCGTAGCTAACTGCCACTAACGGCTGCTATCAATGTATGGCGAATGTTGCTCTGTTAGCGAACTTAATTTAACTCGTGAATGGATGCAGTAAGCTGGTAAATCATTCCCCAAGTAAGTTTTGCACTTCTCATACCATACACAAATGAAGATTAAGGAATCGCTCTTTGGTGAGAGCAGCAGGTGTTTGTACATTAATCTGCTAAACTGTGTAAGGCTATTGGTAATTTTAAAGTAAGTATACAATAGTATAGTTTCCCCTTGCTTTCAGGCGTTCGCAGTACCAGCACAGCAAGACCGTTTTGGTTAGTGTTACAAGGCGAGATCATTCAGTCATCCAGACTGTTGCCCCTGCAACTACTGAAAAGGTTGCTGCCCCTCTTCAGGAACCACACGTTTGTCTGGCCTCTCAACAGATACCCCTCCGTTGTGGAACTGTTGGTGGCAGGCAAAAAACCGTCAGGTAGCTTTCGGAGTCTCGATGTAAATGTAGATGCAGAAATCACAGCCTCATACTAGTATGCGTAGCTTAACTGCCATAGACCGTGCAGCTCGTGGTCGTCCGGTAGCGTTCTCGCTTCCCACGCCCGGGTTCCCGGCTTCGATTCCCGGCGGGGTCAGGGATTTTCTCTGCCTCGTGATGACTGGGTGTTGTGTGCTGTCCTTAGGTTAGTTAGGTTTAAGTAGTTCTAAGTTCTAGGGGACTGATGACCATAGATGTTGAGTCCCATAGTGATCAGAGCCATTTGAACCATTTTTGAACCATAGACCGTGAGAGCTGAGGGTTTAGATTTCGCTATCCTGATCGTGTGTTTCATACACTCTGAATTCTGTTTTGGAGTGATCGGGAGTGATTATACGAAATTTATATAGAATAACAATTGAACCAGTGTTATGAAATTCTTGTGCCACCAAGAAGTGCTTACAGACAGTAATATGGGAAAGTTCTAAGGTAAATCTATGGCCCCCGCATGAATAACGGACTATACGGAAGTACGGTAGCCTGGATGCCAGGATACAAGTATGTCTGCAGTAGGTGCAGCCACAATAGAGAGGTTTCTATGGAGAGACGAGACTAAGTTGTGGTTCGTCACAAAGTGCAGCAGCCTTTACCATAGTTTCAGGGTAAACAGGTTAAATGTTTGAGTGATTTGGCCTTTCAGCAACGCCCGAGATTGCCGTGAAATGTTGGTAATGCGAACGGGTGGAAGCAAGGGGAAACTCCGTTATATTTCACGAAGACGTGCATCTCTACTGCGTGGTTTAATGACGATGGTATCCAGTCGGGGAAAATATTCCGCAGTAATGCGTCTCCGTATGAGACTTCTCTGAAGGAAACTACTCAAGAAATGTAGTCAACAGGAAGAACGAAACTGTTTTCCCTTGGGCCGTAGCATGAAATTTTAATTCTCTTAATCGGTTAGGTACGTAAGAGAACTTAAAAATTGAAGTGGGTAAGTTGATGTTAGGTACAATGAGCAATAGTGACTTGTTGTGCCAGGAAGAACAGGACATCAGGTCAACTTACAAATAAAAAGATCGAATAACAGTAATGCAGGACTAGGTCTAATAATGAATAAGAGCGTAGGAATGAGCGTAAGTAAGTGTAACAACATAGAGAGCGCATAATAGTAGCCCAGACAGATACGACGTGAAGAACCAACTGAATGAAATAAATTCATATTTCTACAGCTTCACAGACAGTAAAAAGGTGGAATGATTGTCAGATGAGCTAAAAGCAATTATTCAGCTATTTAAGGGAGACGACAATGTAACAGTGACAATAAACTCGAATTTTATAGTAGGAGAATAAAGAAAATGGAAAAGTAGTACACCGCTGACTTGGGGAAGGGAATCGACGGGGAAATGGCTAAGTGGAATTTACCAGGGAGAATAATTTAATTTTGCTTAGCAACTCTTCTTGAGGATTTCAGAGGCAGCATTAGGCAACAATTGACTGCAACAGGGGAAAGGAATGTAATACAAAATGAATGGGTAGTTTTGAAAGATGAAATACTGAAGGAAACAGGGGATTAGATGTCTAAATAGACAAGTCCCAGTAGATACACAAGATATTGAATTTAAATAAAGCAACCAATATGGCATACACACATCTGAAACATGAAGTAGACAGAATGTGCAAAATAGCAAAGCAGGATTGCCAGAGGAAAAATGTGAGACTGTCGAAGCCTGCATGAGAATGGGAAGCGTATGTGCCTCCTGTAGAGAACTAGGAGGGCCATAGGGAACAGAGAGGGTGCTGTATAAATAATAAGCTCAGGTTGGAAGCCAGTACTAATCAGAAAAGTGAAACCTGAAACGTGGAAACAAAATAGAGAACGCTTCACAAGGCGAACGAGCTTGAAAATATAAGAAGGTAAGTTTTACAACCGATAGTGATTCGGATTCCCCGCGTATCTCGAGTATCGATAAGGAGAACACTGAGGCTCCAGGCGGCAGTCGCGGCTCACAGCAAGCACGTGAAGTGCCGCCGCCCTCTGCCAAGCATTTGGTGACGTTCCGCAGCCTGTGGATAGCAGACAGTCTCTCGCCAGTCACTGAAGCCCTTTCTTTTTTAGTGATCAGTCTTCCGGCTGTATCCCGTCACGAATTCCTCTCCTGTGCAAATCTTTTCATCTGAGCCATAGTTACGCACCATCGAATAGCGGAGTTTTCGATCTTGCCTGATTTACGTTTGGATTTCCTTTCCATGGATGGTTGTATATGCTTTAGACGATTTGATGGCGCTCTGGACTTGAGTCGGTTACTACACGATCCAGTTACGTAAACATTAGCACCGTCCATATTCGACGTCAACGGGTAATAAGCCCTAACAGACGGTAGGTGACATCTCTAGCAGTGGAGGATAGGTGAAGCGTTTTAGGTGGACGCGGGAAAAAGCGCAGTATTGCGTTAATGCAGTGATTTATCTTACTTCCAAAACGACCAAACGGGCCTTCACAGCAAGCGTCTAGTTTGTGCACCCATGCTGTCTGTTGTTCATCAGCGGCGAAGGGTGAAATTTGCACTCCAGTACTGCACCGGGACGTCCGCTGATTTGTGACAGGTCGGCTTTTTAGATGAATCACGTTTTGTGCTCCATCTGGCAGTTGGCCACTGGCGTGTACGGTGTGAAACATCTGAGAGCAAACACCCTGCAACAAGGAGAGAGCATTATGGCCTGGAGAATATTTGACTCTCTCTGGGTGATATAGTCGTTCTGGAAGGCACAAAGAATCGATACAAGTATGCATTTATCCTTGGGGACCATGTCCAGCCCTATACGCAGTTTGGTTTTCATCGGGAGAATGTCGTCTACCAGCAGGACAACGCAACATGTCACATTGCTCCCAGAGTACATCTGTGGTTCGAAGAGCACCAGGCTGAGTTTTCCGTGCTGCCTTGGCCTTCGAGAATCTGTGGTACCACCTAGATAGGGCCAATCGCGCCGTGGATCGTCAACCGACAACGCAGCTGGCAATGGCGCTGAAGTCAACATGGCTCTATATCCCTGTCGGAAAACCCAGATTGTCATGACCTCTTTCCCTGCAAGTCTCATGCTGCAGAAGGTGGTCATTCAAGCATTTGACAGGTGGTCTCTTAATGTGACTAGATAAAATAGTCCACTTCTTGATCTCTGCTGTGTTTAGGTCCGCCAGTTATGTTAAATTTTGTTTCTACCTACGCACAGTAGGATAGGATAGAAAAGTGAGTAGAATTATATGAAGACGAGATGGAATATACGGTGCGAGAAGGGTGGTGAAGGACGTGAGTCGAAACAAGGTCCCTATTTTAGACGCAAGATCTATCACGCAGGTAAGATTCTCTGATACTAATGTAATAACACTGGTTCCCAAGAACTTACGTGCTGACAGGTGTCAATATTACCTATTAGCTTGATAACACAATTGCTAAATTCTTGAATTATTTACAGCATAATGGGAAAGTAGACCTCAGGAAATATCAGTCTAAATCGTTGATGACAGTGTACTGATATTACAAACGCCAAAGTGGTTGGAAGATGGTGTCAATGTTTGGGAATGTTTTGAATTTAGAGGTTCGCGAAACTGATGTTATGAAGTGTCATTCTTGCAAAACGTGAGCGAAAACTATTAAAAGTGACTTAGTCTGCGTTCAGCGTAATGAAAATTTCGCTTTTGGTGCGGAAAGATTGACGCTTCAGCGAGAAGCTACGGTAACTATGCGATTGTGTGGAACTGAGTAGATCGTAAACAAAATATACCGACCGGTAATAGTCAAGAAATTGTACTGGGAGGTAGCTAGGACGATCGATGGTAGCCAAAAGGAAAACCTATAGTTTATTTCAATTGTTAGAGTCTTGTAGGATGAATTGAAAAAATTGCACATGAAATAGGAAATAAATCCGTGTAAGACACTCTCTCGTATTTTACAAGCAGAACATTTAGTTGCCTCTGATAGTAATTCTGAATGATCTACACTGCAATGGCGCGATAAGGAAATGTGCAAAAATTAAAACAGAAACGTAAGTGAAGCATCTAGTGTAATCAGTGATTCAATGGTAAATAAAGTGAACAGAAAGAAAACAAAAGTCTTTGGTAATACCCACAGTAAGGGACTAGCCCAATAATTACTGAAAATAAATTAAATAAACAACATAACGGTCATCGTAAAATCTGGTGCGCTTTTGAAGGACGTAGCTTGACATGCAAGAAAGAAACGTGACAAACATGGTGCAGTTGTGATTTGTGCTGGATCAATCGACATATATTGCAATAACATAATTACAGTGTTAAAGGATTATCTAAGACTACTTGTTCTTCTAATCAGCACAAGTATTATTGTACTTAATTATACAAGGAGACACGATTTACCTGAGTGGTCGTGTGTAAACAAGGAAATTGACACAATTAATAATAAGCTAAAAAGATTTTGTACTAAGTTTTCTAATGTTAAATTAATCGATGTAAGCATGTTTGATAAGTCATGTTTTACTGCTCACAGTGTTCGCGTGAATAAAAAGGGAAGATCCAAACTACCACACCTATTAAGTGAAGAAAGTAGGCCCCAGCCTCACACAACAGCCCAAGAACTAGGATGGATCAAAAGAATTAACACACTTATTACTGTGTACAGGGCTTTTTTCGAGAGTCAAGTTGGTGTGAACAGTGCACTATTGTAGCAGACAGGAACTGGAACTGATGCACATCAGTATTTAGTACCTCAGATATAAACTAGACCTTTCACCAGTTTTTGTGACTGAATATGTCCCACACGGTCTTAAAACTCAGGAATTAAAATTTTGCAAATTGGAGGGTTATATTCTTCCTATCAGCAACTGTCGCAGCAACAAAAAGGCTGTGCGGTGGCTATTTTTGTTCAAGAGACACTAATTACTGTGAAAATGTCATTTCTAGATGAACACAGCAGTGAAAGAAATTTGGAGAATACTGAATTTACTCTTGAACTGAAGGGAGAATAGGGTAGTAATTACACAAAGTACAAAGGAATAGGAATTTATCACCCACCAAATGCCGATGTATCATATTTTTTAATTTTTTTTACTAATAATAGTTTCAGCTCGCTAGTTAGTATTAGTGACCCCACTAATGATGCTATACTTGGAGATCTGAATTTTAATGCAGGCTCCAACAACATGCCTAACTTGCGGCTGATAGGTATATTGAATTCATAGAACCTTGTAACCATAGTAGACACTGATACAAGAACGACAGCCTACACCTCCAGCAGGGCAGATTATGTCATAATCAGTAAACAAGTTACTAAACAGCGTTAAGCCCAGCAATATAGAATTTCGCTAGTTGGACCACTATCGTCAGTCTGTTGATAACAAGGGTAGGAACACAGCAGAAACAACAAATGTTATAGAACAGAATCGAATCCTGAATGATCGTACAAACCGCCTCAGACATGAACTAGCCCAGGAGGAATGGGATAGTGTTTGTAAGGTAACAGGCTCAGACAATACATGGAACGAATTCTATAAAACAATTTTGAGACTTTGAAATCACTGATGTCTAGTTAAGGATATTAAGAGGACTCTAATACACAGAAAGAATTCAAAGCTGAAGCTACCCAATAGCCTGATTAAACTCAAGCAGAATATTCATGACCTCTTCTTGCTTCACAAATTTAAAAAGGATATCATTCCCAACGAAAAGTATTGCAAAGCCATGAAAAAGTTTAAGACGAAACTTTAGAATTTCAGGAAGAAGGTTCACAGTGATTCAGTCATTAAATCTGACTATGTGAGAAAAGTGTCTTGGAAGCTCATTAATCAATACTGAAAACTACCATCAAATGTGAACACAGAAGAAATGAACATGTTGTATAAGAGTAAATTAAAAGAAATTTTAAGAACAATCTGTGATATTTTTAATAAATGTTTCACTGTTCCATGTGGTATCCCAGCTCAACCTATTGACAAAAACAGATAAAGCTGTGCACAACTCAAGATATAAGTTTTGAATTCAGAACTGCAAGTAAGCATAAATTAAGTCAGATAATCAACACATTAAAGTCCGAGCACCAAGATGGCTGGGATGAGACATCTAGTGTTGTTGTTAAGAAGTGTCACAAAGAATTAGGTAAACCTATTACCTATCTCATTAACTGCTGTATTAGGGTAAATACGTACCGAAACACCTTAAAAATGTACTTAGTTAACCAGAATACCAGAAAGAGTGGAAAGAAACAGGTTGAAAACCTTAGGCCAATTTCATTAGTCATCACATTTAGCAAAGTCTATGAATATGTTTTGCTTTCACAACTCAGTCACTATTTCACAAACAGCACGAGGACTATCCGAAAAATAAGTTCCGATCGTCCGCGAAATGGAAACCACTGTGAAAACCAAAGTTTTTATTTGGAACATTTAGCTGCAACTTCGAGCCACTTTTGTACATAATCACCGCTCCGACATAGACATTTGTCTTAGTGTCGTACCAACTTTCCAACAGCCTCGTCATAGAATGCAGCCCGCGGCGTCTTCTGCCAACTCTCTATGCTGATCTAAAACTCGCTGTCTGTGCCAGAATGCTGTCTCCGTAGGCAGCCGCTCATGTGAGTAGAGATCAAACTCAGCGGCAGCCAATTAAGGGTTGTATTTTGGGTTATGAAACAATTCCCATCGAAAATGCGGCAGGAGTGACTTCATTGCCCTTGGAGAGGGCGGCTGAGAATTGTCACGAAGAAGGAACCGTATGACAGCTATGTTATGTTGGCTGAATGACATCAGACGAAATTTCCCACCAGGCCTTCATTCTTGTTGGGAGACACTACTTTTTAGGCATCTTCACGTGCTCACTATGCGCTCAGAACTGAAAAAAGCTACATGGAGCAATCAATGGGCACGGTAGAGACACTGCCCAACAGAAATGTGCAAAGCTTCATTAGAGTTTCACAGTGGTCTCAGTTTCATGCCCGAGCGGAAATTACTTTCCGAATAGTCCTCGCAAACTACTCTCAGAATCACAACATGGTTTTGCTGCATCACAAGCATTTTCTGAATTTTTGCATAGTTTACACAGTGTAGTAGATGAAGGAAATTTGGTAATAGGCTTATTCCTTCATCTTACTAAAGTATTTTATTCTGTTATATATGACTTATTAATAAAGAAACTTCAAGCACCTAGCTTAAAGATTCATCAATACTACTGCTAACAAAATACCAGTGAATACAGAAGCAATGCACAATGTTAACCTATCAAATTAATGACCGATTTGTAGTCTCCCACTCTTCTAGTGAAAAAGTGAACCTAGCATTTCCCCAGGGGTCTAGTCTTGGCCCCTTTCTCCTCTTAGCCTATGTAGATTGTGTTACAAAGCCAAAAAACTCCATAATAATGAGTTACACAGATGAGACATCTGTGTTGTATTTTTTGCAAAAACACTTGGCGACTCACATATTCTGCAACAGATGGAGTAACAAACCTAATTAAGTTCAAAATGGCTCTAAGCACATGGGATTTAACATCTGAGGTCATCAGTCCCCTAGACTTAGAACTACTTAAACCTAAGGACATTACAGACATCCATGCCCGAGGCAGGATTCGAACCTGCGACCATAGCAGCGGGGCGGTTCCAGACTGAAGCGCCTAGAACCACTCGTCCACGACGGCCGGCTACAATTAAGTATTTTCATGAACATGATCTAAATGTAAATGTTAACAGATTACAATTATTATCAGTTAAGTCTTTTAACTCTAAGCATACCTCTATAAATAGTATGTGGAAATGAAGCAAATTCTTTGGCTTATACTTAGATGAAAACTTGCAGCGGTCATGTCATATTAACTGCGTATTTGGGAAGATTAGTAGTGGATAATGAGTAACCAGTTACTTAGAAAATCCTACCATCAAAATAATATATTCTTTACAAAATTATGGCACTGAATTATGGGGCAGTGTTGCAGATACACACCTCAATAGAATAATGTTGCTACAAAATCAGTTACAGTAATGCACGGTTTAGGTCGTTATGATTCTTGCAGAGAGATTTTTGCAAGACAAGTACCTTACAGTATGTTCCTTGTATTTATATAAGGTAATTTTATTTTTTGTACACCATTAAAAAGATTCTCTTTTGAGGCAAAGGAACTGATCTAAAACTAACAGACCACAACCCATAGATCAGTGGCCGGACCTGGTTTAATAAATATCGAAAAGATTTACTTATGCATGATAGACATATCTTGAAAAGAAAACGTAAATTATTCCTGACAAAGAAATTTTTAAACCCACTTTCAGAACGCTCAGTTGAAAACACGCAACCTTACAGATTTTAATAGAAATTTGACATATTTTAATTGTATATCTACTTTTGTGGCTTTAAATTGTCTTTTTCGTGCTTGTATTGCAGTTTTGTTAATTCATATCAACTATCTGACTTGTGTGTATTTTAAAAGATATACTCAAAATGATGTAAAACAACACTGACGATTGCAAAAGTCGTCATTTTGGTTGACTCTATGCAAAATAAATAAATAAGTAAATAAATAAAAAAGCAAATTAACGGAAAGGATAGTGTCTTCAAAAGAGGGCATTATATGAGCATAAAAAGAATAAAACAATGATGATGAGGTTTACTAGAATTATGAAAGGTGCTTCTGAGGAATTAGTTTAGGAAATGAGAGAGAGAAGAAGTAGTAGATGAGCTTTGCTACGTAGGCAGCAAAACAACTGATGATGGCCGAAGCAGAGAGGTTGTAAAATGCTGGTTGACACTAGGAAGGAAAGTATTTCTGGAAAAGACAAATTTGCTAACGTCGTATATAACTATAAGTGTTAGGAAGCCCTTACTGACTATTGTAAAGAACTGCATCAAATCAAAGGTCAAATTACATACTACAAAAAAGGCCTGTTACCTTTACTGTTTGATCAACAAGATGCTACAAGATTGACCACAAAGGAATCCAAAAGCAAAATTTTTTATGATGATAGTGATACAGTCCGTTCCGCAGACCACCAGATATCAGCAGCAGATTCAGAAGACAACTTGGTGTAAAAAAATAATGATCTGAATAAGGTACTACGGACGGGCTCAAATGGCTCAAATGGCTCTGAGCACTATGGGACTTAACATCTATGGTCATCAGTCCCCTAGAACTTAGAACTAATTAAACCTAACTAACCTAAGGACAGCACACAACACCCAGCCATCACGAGGCAGAGAAAATCCCTGACCCCGCCGGGAATCGAACCTGGGAACCCGGGCGTGGGAAGCGAGAATGCTACCGCACGACCACGAGATGCGGGCACTACGGACGGGTAATGTGGGTATATCGACCATCGAATTGAAAACGATAGCTTACTAAAGAAATAATTCAATAGGTCATTTATAATTTCGGTTATGGTAGCTGTTGTCAAGTCAAATGGTGACGTGTATGCTATTATCCAGAAATAATAGCAATCGATTGGATACATTAACAGGTACATTTTTGTGAGAGCGCATTACGTCGAGGTAACGTGTGACCACTAAAGAAATGAGATAAAAAGGAAGACAAAAGCACTAGAACTACAGGCAAAGGGAGTAATATTAGAAATTAAGTACTCTCGGCAAACGAAAATGGCTGTAATATGATGAAAATCCGACGCCAAGAAGAAAGTTATAGAGCATTCAAACCACAAGAGCCGTGAGTACAGTTAGCCGCCATGTCGCTTGCCACCAAAACTTTGCCACTGCTTCACTAACTTCATACATCCACATATGTATATGGACATGGACCAGTTAATTTGTGTGTGTGGTTTTAATAATAAAAAAAATGGCTCTGAGCACTATGGGACTTAACATCTATGGTCATCAGTCCCCTAGAACTTAGAACTACTTAAACCTAACTAACCTAAGGACAGCACACAACACCCAGCCATCACGAGGCAGAGAAAATCCCTGACCCCGCCGGGAATCGAACCCGGGAACCCGGGCGTGGGAAGCGAGAACGCTACCGCACGACCACGAGATGCGGGCTTTAACAATAATCCAAATGCTACAATCGACTCACGCCCTGTCGTCACATCTTTACTTCTGCCAGTACCTCGTCTCCTACCTTCCAAACTTTACAGAAGCTCTCCTGCGAACCTTGCAGAACTAGCACTCCTGAAAGAAAGGTTATTGCGGAGACATGGCTTAGCCACAGCCTGGGGGATGTTTCCAGAATGAGATTTTCAGTCTGCAGCGGAGTGTGCGCTGATATGAAACTTCCTGGCAGATTAAAACTGTGTGCCGGACCGAGACTCGAACTCGGCATCTTTGCCTTTCGCTGGCAAGTGTTCTACCAACTGAGCTACCCAAGCACGACTCACGCCCCGTCCTCACAGCTTTACTTCTGCCAGTACCTCGTCTCCTACTTTCCAAACTTTCCTTTCTTTCAGGATTGCTAGTTCTGCAAGGTTCGCAGGAGAGCTTCTGCCATGTTTGGAAGGTAGGAGACGAGATACTGGCAGAAGTACAGCTGTGAGGACGGGGTGTGAGTCGTGCTTGGGTAGCTCAGTTGGTAGAGCACTTGCCCGCGAAAAGCAAAGGTCTCGGTCCTGCACACAGTTTTAATCTGCCAGGAAGTTTCATATCAACGCACACCCCGCTGCAGAGTGAAAATCTCATTCTGACACAAAAGTGAAGTCAGATAGGATTTTGTTAAAGTGCTCTCAGTATATTACAGAGTATAGTTTAGCAAGAATACAGTGCTAGATTGTGTAAATGTTAATGTCTAAAATAACTGTTTCATAGGTGAGAAAAAAAGGCAAATAAGTTAAGCTCATTTTAAGCATAATGTGGTCTTGATTACCGATATGAATGATCGCTTTTTTTTTAAGTTAATTGAGCTCAGTGTTGAATATTTTGCCTTGCAAAGTAGAATATAAACTATTCCAAGTGAAGAAAAGGAGCAACTTTTTAGAATTCTTTCTTTTACTGAAATAAATATAGAGTTTGACTAGTGACACTATACTAGTTTATGGGTTTCCATGGTATTCTTCACATATTAGATACACAACTGTATTATTACTGCTGCTAAGAAAATTATGAGAGAGAGAGAGAGAGAGAGAGAGGAGTATGAACAGTGTAATTATGATATTATTTAACTTTGTTTGTCTTTTTACATGTCAGCTAAGATAGAAGCCCCTCCTGTCAAAATTTAACATTTTAACATTTCAGTATTGACTTAAGTTATGACCTTGAGTGTAGCCGTTATTAGTGTGAGTTTGGTGAAAATTTGCTTGCCATAATTACTGGAGTGTTCGTAATTGATAACTGCTGCTACACACACCATTTGTCAGTTTGTAACTGTGCGCTATTCAAAGGGAAATTTTAATGATAATAACCATTATCCAATTTTCTTAAACATATCTTTCCAAATTAATGTGCCCAACTGGGCTGGAGACCGTTCATTTTTTCATTCACATATGAATTTCACCACTTTCATTAACTCCCAAGATTAAAACCTGTTGAGTTTTCCTGTTAATTTTACCATATTCAAAATTATAGTCAGATACCTTTATCCATTAGACACACGCACGGTAAAGATTCAAAAATCCTCTCAGAGGGTAACATTAGCGTGTTTCACGGCAGTCTAGTGTTATATCAGCATCTCCGAGGTAGCGATGAAATTGGGATTTTCCCATACGACCATTTCACGAGTGCGCCGTGAATATAAGGAATCGGTAAAACTTCAAATCTCCGACATCACTGCACCCATAAAAAGATCCTTCAAGAACGGTACCAACGACGACTGAAGAGAATCGTTCAATGTGACTGAAGTGCAATCCTTCCGCAAATTGCTGCAGATTTCGATGCTGGGCCATCAACAGGTGTGAGCGCACGAACCATTCAAAGAAACAGCATCGATAAAGACTTTCGGAGCCGAAGGCCCACTCGTGTACCTTTGATGACTGCGTGACACAAAGGTCTAGGCCTCGCCTGGGCCTGTCAACACCGACATTCGACTGTTGATGACTGGAAACATGTTGTCTTGTCGGACGAGTCTCGTTTCAAATTGTATCGAGCGGATGGATGTGTACGGGTATGAAGACAATCTCAAGAACCCATGGACCGTGCATGTCAGCAGGAGAATGTTCAAGCTGTTGGAGGCTCTGTAATGGTGTGGGCGTGTGCAGTTGGAGCGATATGGTGCCCCTGATACGTCTAGATACGTAAGCATCCTGTCTGTTCACCTGCGTCCACTGATGTCCATTGTTCATTCTGACGGACTTGCGCAATTCCAGCAGGACAATACGAAACCCCACACGTCCAGAATTGCTACATACTGGTTCCGGAACAAACTCTTCTTAGTTAAACATTTTCGCTGGCTACCAAACTCCCCAGATATGAAATTTGTTGAGCAGGATTCATGGTGTCAGTTCCCTCCAGCACTAGTTCAGACATTAGTCGAGTCCATGCTAAGTCGTGTAGCGGACGTTCTGCGGGCTCGCAGGGACCCTATACGAAATTAGGCAGGTGTATCACTTTCTTTGGCTCTTCGGTGTATTTACATACGTTGTTATCATACACGCTGTACAGTAGTTAGTACTTCGTCGTGCTTATGTTATTTTTTGCACTGTGTTATGTATTCAGGGTTATTTTTCAAATGAGTGCATTAACAGTATCTTGCGTATATGAATAAATTAAAAAGAATAAAAATTTTTGAAAATTAAAAACAAATAAAACCAATTAGTGAAAAATGTGAAAAAAATTTAAAAATTCCTACGAGCACGTAACCCTGATGTGTTGAGGTCCTTGTGTGGTCTGAGGACACAGTAGGGTACGCTGGACAGGTTGAAACATGCCAGGCAGGTAACCGTAGGAAAGCCCGACAGCGATGCCCAAATGAAGAAACATGGTTATCACTGTTGGCATTCAACCGCGATTCTTATACGTATATTTTAACAACGCGTTTCAAGAGACAATGCTCTCATCATCAGGTTGTAAAGTCTATGTCATGAAATTAAACGGACTAAAAAGACAAAATACCATCACAAATAGTTGGGAAGTCCATAGAGTAAAACAGAATTAAAAGTATATTGGACTGTGGGTCCTCGTCTTACATTGAAGTTATTGACACAAGTCGATGGCCGTCCCATAGCTACCAAGTATGCTGTCGCACTGTGTCGGCTCGGGAGCTGTTGTGGACTGACGTGCCTAGGTGTTGTGGCGTGGATACAGCCGTGTGCTTGACGGTAACGCTATGCTATTGGGCGCCTTATTTCCTTATTGCATTGGTCTGCCATCGTTAGCCTCTCGCAACTCCGTCAGTGACATGCTACAAGTTTAAAGTCGCATACCTACCCCAAAATAATTCTAAAAACCCGCTAAAAAATCTCATTTCTTTAAAATTATCTTGTGCATTTAGAATATTGCTTTGTTTCTTTTCATGGATAGCTATCTCGAATTCCTCTAATAAATAAAGTTTCCTCCCTTTCTTTTCTACATGCAATATTTCTACGTTATCTTCTATGCTATTAAGGGGATGGCCTGTTTCATATATATGGTTCGCAACAGCTGATTTGTCATAATTTCCTAACCTGAACGCATCTTTCTGTTCTTTATAGCGGATCGCGAATGATATTCCTGTCTGCCCTATATATTTTGCATCACAAGTTCTGCACTGAATCTTATGAACTCCCGATCTTTCAAACTTATTTCCCATCTCGCCAATATTGTGCTTAAGGCTATACCTCACTAGGTTATTAGTCTGAAAAGCTATTTTAACATCGTATTGCTTAAAAATATTTGCTATCTTTTGTGAGATTGTTCCGTAGTATGGCATCGTGATAATTTTCTCTTTCTCTCCATCAGGTTTTTTTTCTTTTTGCGCTTATTACTTTTTCGTAACAGTTTTTTTAACCATATCTATTCTCTTAGCGGTATTAATTTCAGTATCCCTATCTTTTTCGCTCATAGGTATATTGACTGCCCTATACACGAGACTACGGAAAGCAGCTTCTTTATAAGCCTGCGGATGGCATGAATCATTCGGGATCACGGCATCAGTCGTAGTTTGTTTTCTATAAACGGAGAACGCATGTTTGTTGCCCTGCTTTTTTATATTCAGGTCCAGGAACTGTAAATATTTGTCAGTTTCATATTCCACGGTAAATTTATAAGATTCAGTGCAGAACTTGTGATGCAAAATATATAGGGCAGACAGGAAGATCATTCGCGATCCGCTATAAAGAACATAAAGTTGCGTTCAGGTTAGGAAATTATGACAAATCAGCTGTTGCGAACCATATATGAGAAACAGGCCATCCCCTTAATAGCATAGAAGATAACGTAGAAATATTGCATGTAGAAAAGAAAGGGAGGAAACTTGATTTACTAGAGCAATTCGAGATAGCTATCCATGATAAAAAACAAAGCAATATTCTAAATGCACAAGATAATTTTAAAGAAATGAGATTTTTTAGCGGGTTTTTAGAATTATTTTAGGGTAGGTATGCGACTTTAAACTTGTAGATGTCACTGACGGAGTTGCGAGAGGCTAACGATGGCAGACCAATGCAATAAGGAAATAAGGCGCCCAATAGCATAGCGTTACCGTCAAGCACACGGCTGTAACCACGCCACAACACCTAGGCACGTCTGTCCACAACAGCTCCCGAGCCGGCACAGTGCGACAGCATATTTGGTAGCTATGGGACCGCCATCGATGTGTCAACAACTTCAATGTAAGACGAGGACCCACAGTCCAATATACTTTTAATTCTGTTTTACTCTATGGACTTCCCAACTATTTGTGATGGTATTTTGTCTTTTTAGTCCGTTTAATTTCATGATATAGACTTTACAACCTGATGATGAGAGCATTGTCTCTTGAAATGCGTTGTTAAAATATACACTCCTGGAAATGGAAAAAAGAACACATTGACACCGGTGTGTCAGACCCACCATACTTGCTACGGACACTGCGAGAGGGCTGTACAAGCAATGATCACACGCACGGCACGGCGGACACACCAGGAACCGCGGTGTTGGCCGTCGAATGGCGCTAGCTGCGCAGCATTTGTGCACCGCCGCCGTCAGTGTCAGCCAGTTTGCCGTGGCATACGGAGCTCCATCGCAGTCTTTAACACTGGTAGCATGCCGCGGCAGCGTGGACGTGAACCGTATGTGCAGTTGACGGACTTTGAGCGAGGGCGTATAGTGGGCATGCGGGAGGCCGGGTGGACGTACCGCCGAATTGCTCAACACGTGGGGCGTGAGGTCTCCACAGTACATCGATGTTGTCGCCAGTGGTCGGCGGAAGGTGCACGTGCCCGTCGACCTGGGACCGGACCGCAGCGACGCACGGATGCACGCCAAGACCGTAGGATCCTACGCAGTGCCGTAGGGGACCGCACCGCCACTTCCCAGCAAATTAGGGACACTGTTGCTCCTGGGGTATCGGCGAGGACCATTCGCAACCGTCTCCATGAAGCTGGGCTACGGTCCCGCACACCGTTAGGCCGTCTTCCGCTCACGCACCAACATCGTGCAGCCCGCCTAAAGTGGTGTCGCGACAGGCGTGAATGGAGGGACGAATGGAGACGTGTCGTCTTCAGCGATGAGAGTCGCTTCTGCCTTGGTGCCAATGATGGTCGTATGCGTGTTTGGCGCCGTGCAGGTGAGCGCCACAATCAGGACTGCATACGACCGAGGCACACAGGGCCAACACCCGGCATCATGGTGTGGGGAGCGATCTCCTACACTGGCCGTACACCACTGGTGATCGTCGAGGGGACACTGAATAGTGCACGGTACATCCAAACCGTCATCGAACCCATCGTTCTACCATTCCTAGACCGGCAAGGGAACTTGCTGTTCCAACAGGACAATGCACGTCCGCATGTATCCCGTGCCACCCAACGTGCTCTAGAAGGTGTAAGTCAACTACCCTGGCCAGCAAGATCTCCGGATCTGTCCCCCATTGAGCATGTTTGGGACTGGATGAAGCGTCGTCTCACGCGGTCTGCACGTCCAGCACGAACGCTGGTCCAACTGAGGCGCCAGGTGGAAATGGCATGGCAAGCCGTTCCACAGGACTACATCCAGCATCTCTACAATCGTCTCCATGGGAGAATAGCAGCCTGCATTGCTGCGAAAGGTGGATATACACTGTACTAGTGCCGACATTGTGCATGCTCTGTTGCCTGTGTCTATGTGCCTGTGGTTCTGTCAGTGTGATCATGTGATGTATCTGACCCCAGGAATGTGTCAATAAAGTTTCCCCTTCCTGGGACAATGAATTCACGGTGTTCTTATTTCAATTTCCAGGAGTGTATGTATAAGAATCGCGGTTGAATGCTAAAAGTGATAACCAGTATAACGACAACTGTACCTCGACTCCATAATGGATTATATGAAAATGAAAGAGGTAACATGATTCGAAAGACAATAAAAACACCTAAACCGTATCAGTTGTCGCCCAGGTCGACAAAAATCTACATCATTGGCCAAGCTACGGCGGTCTAACGTCAAAATAATGCCAGAGTAAAAGTTGGAACTTAGAATGTATAATGCTCCTACCATAGCACATAAAAGGCGAATATCTCCTGGCTAGAGTTATGGATGTAATAGAAGGGAACTAGTTTCTCGATTTATCTCGCAGCTCCAAATGCATTTAAATCAAAACATTTTACGAGTTAACCCTTCTTCCTCAGTGCAATGAGCTCTCTTAGCTGCAAGGTGCTGTCACATTTGCACCTTGCTATTTATAATCTGAAATCCCTAATCCTGTACCCAAAATCCAGAAGATTCGCCACCCCTAGTAGACAATAAATATCCATGGTTGAAAATGATGCATATAACAGCTACGAAAGGTTTTCTGAGGGGGTGGGGGGGGGGGGGGGAATTAAATTCCTGGGGGTGGATTTTTTCCTTGAGGAACGCTAAAACAATTTTACGATTTGTGTGGGTGTGTTATTTTCCGAAGGGGACCATTTCTCCACCAGACCTACTGACATTTACGTGCATGGTGAGGGGTGCAAGAACCAACAGACACAAATTTACGTGCGTCTAGAGAGTGAGATGCATCTACAATAGGACGTTTCTTAGAGAGGGGTGTATCTATAATAGGAAGTATCCTGGAGTGAGGAAGCATGCACCATAAAGAGTGAGGAAGCATGCACCATAAACTTTAACGAGACGTTCAATGATGTAGCCAAAGGACGAGTCCGGAGGGCCCAGACTTGCCCCCCTCCTCCTCCCCCACCCCCTTCATCACCGCTCCCATTACGTAAATGAAATTACACACGACCTAGTTGCCGCGTAGTGAAATTAAAAGATATTTTGAACTTCATACAACCATGAAAAGTTACACACTATCGATAGTCAGCAAGATTTAAATTATTGGCTTATCGATGGCACTATCAGCTTTCTTTCGTGTATCCGTACTTTATCCGAGACTATTTACTGCACATTGTTGGCCTTACTTGAGCTCAGCTGTTGTTTTGTTAATCAAAAAATGTTCAAATGTGTGTGAAACCTTATGGGACGTAACTGCTAAGGTCATCAGTCCCTAAGCTTGCGCAATACTTAACCTAAATTACCCTAAGGACAAATAGATACACCCATGCCCGAGGGAGGACTCGAACCTCCGCCGATTTGTTAATCAGTTCAGTCCTCAGTTGTATTGGAATTTAACGTAATTGTTCTGTGTGCTTTTGTCATAGTTTCTAATTACAGGTAAGTTTGTAACAATAAAGGAAAGGAAAACCAATTTTGATACGTCCACCAGTGCTACAGTAAATTAAAAACGTGTGCGCAATACTGTAATAGGCTAGTTACCTATCTGTAGCAGTTTAGTGTTAGCAGTTGAGTCGTTATTTGGAGACTAGTAGAACTTTGGCTTTGCAGAAAGAAACATTTGGATTTTTCCTTGCCGCCAATAAATAGCGTTCAACGACAATACTATCCAGTAACCGGCGGGGGTTGCACTTCTTTAAAAAATTTGATCGAAGTTCTATCATTTGTATCCGAAATAGGAAAATATCGACAAATCTGGTCCCCCGGGCGGTACTCCATTATGGAAAGCACTTTCGATACGGAACGACGGGGACGGGTTTGTGGAATGTGGAAGGGGTATGTGATGACAACAGATTCTATAGTTCGCTTCTAGATGATTATTTCAGAGGTATGCTTGAATTCGTCCAAGCCTGCCGCACCATGCATATCCGCCTCCAACCCACCCCCTCCCTTTCCATGGATAATCTATTTATCCTGTTTTAACACTATACTAACTGTAGCGTTTTCAGATGCTCTGTGATTACCTTCAAGCAGTAACGTTTTTTAAGTTGTAGGAACAATCATATGAAAATATTTTTTTCTTTGCTTTTTTTACCAGTACTTATTTCGACTGGGAGAATAGTAATTTTTTCTCGGGGAGACAGTACGTAGTTTTAATGTTTGTTTTCGTCAGATTTCGAAAATATGCGAAGTTCAGCGAGGTTTGTATATTGGAAGGCATCTGGCGATCGTCATTTTGTACTATGTATCTGTGCATGAAGATGGCACTCTTCTGGCGCAGCGGAATATCATGTCTTTAAGCGTTACTGCAACACATTGTTTTACTGTGAAATGTATTATTCTTAATATTCTTGGAACTGTGAGTCCAACACTCACAACTTTAATGTATTTGTAAATAAACTTCATACAAGCGACGACGTTGTTGTATACCACAGGGGAGTTTATTACAATCAAAGATAGTATAGCAGTATTATCGTGGATAAAGCAAATTCATTTGTGACGTCACATCCCAGAACTTTGCTAATATTTGGGATGTTTGCTGCAGAAATGGTGTATCCCACAAGTCTCCTGTTTTTAGAAAAAAGAAGTGAAAGTTAAAGAAACCGTATAAATTAACTATTAGTGTAAGAGGTCCATGATTAAGGAATTTGTTGCTAGCGCACTCGAGCAGATGTAATTTCGATGGATTGATCATGCGCTGCCTGCGATATGTAAGCTATAAGAGAATCTCAGACCAGAGAGCAGTGTTGTCAGCAGTAGGAACTGTGTAGCAGTAGGAGTTTGTAGTAGCGAGCAGTCGTGTGTGTGGAGTTGGCTGGGCCGGTCGTGGCGGAGCCTGAGCGTTGTAGTGTAAGGTAAAAGCAGCCTCGGGCATATGTAGTATTGTTATATCAAGTCCCCAGTAAATGTTTTTAAAAAAATCTCTTGATAATAATCTTTCTCATAAAAAGTAACTTTCGACAATCAGTCATTTCAATATAAAGAATTTACTAATTTCTCCAATCCTTGGTCATCTCGATTATTGAAAAGAAAAATCAGTTGTTTCTTTTTGTACATGGCAAATCTATCGGCCAGCATTGCACTCGGCTGTGCCAGAAAAATTTATTATAGGAGTAGATATATATGCGTTATCCGGCGACCTTATTGAGGTAAGAATTTTCAGTTTATTCAGGGCCATGACATCCAAAATTTACCAGTTTAAATTCACAGTCAATTATTGAAAGGTTGTAAGTGAGACCTGTGGTCTAGGGGACAGCCGGCACGGTAGCTCAGCGTGTTCGGTCAGAGGGTTAGCGGCCCTCTGCAATTAAAAAACTGAGTTAATCGATCAACAACGAACTTAAACGGATGTCTTACGACGTCCGCCGCGAGCAAATGCAACGAACAAAATGAGATAAAAAAATAAAAAAAACAAAGGGGTAGCGTCTTTGATTCATAATCAAAACGTCTTCGGTCCCGGGTTAGATCCCCGCCACTGCCTAAATTTTGATAAATAATCAGCATTGGCGGCCGAAGACTTCCGGCATAAGAAGTCAGCCTCATTCTGCCAACGGCCTTGTCAAAGAGGGCGGAGGAGCGGATGGAGGTTCAGGGCATTCTTTTGTCCTAGGGGTGGAAAACTGCCCCTAAAGGCGGAAGAATCAGCAATGATCAACGACATGAGGATGCAGAAGGCAATGGAAACCACTGCATTAAAGACACGTAACGTGTATCCACAGGATAAGTGGCCTATAATTGAAGAAGTGTCATGATAATCTCTCCATTGGCAAAAGATCCCGGAATAGTCCCCCATTCGGATCTCCGGGAGGGGACTGCCAAGTGGGAGGTTAGCATGAGAAAAAGATTGAATAATCAACGAAAGGATAACGTTCTACGAGTCGGGGCGTGGAATGTCAGAAGCTTGAACGTGGTAGGGAAACTAGAAAATCTGAAAAGGGAAATGCAAAGGCTCAATCTAGATATAGTAGGGGTCAGTGAAGTGAAGTGGAAGGAAGACAAGGATTTCTGGTCAGATGAGTATCGGATAATGTCAACAGCAGCAGAAAATGGTATAACAGGTGTAGGATTCGTTATGAATAGGAATCCGACAGCGACAACAGGTATAGATGCCGACGTCGCAAGCGGAAGATGAACAGATAGAGAAAGTGTATGAGGATATTGAAAGGGTAATGCAGTAGGTAAAGGGGGACGAAAATCTAATAGTCATGGGCGACTGGAATGCAGTTATAGGGGAAGGAGTAGAAGGAAAGGTTAAAGGAGAATAAGGGCTTGGGACAAGGAATGAAAGAGGAGAAAGATTAATTGAGTTCTGTAACAAGTTTCAGCTAGTAATAGTGAATACCCTGTTCAAGAATCACAAGAGGAGGAGGTATACTTGGAAAAGGCCGGGAGATACGGGAAGATTTCAATTAGATTACATCATGGTCAGACAGAGATTCCGAAATCAGATACTGGATTGTAAGGCGTACCCAGGAACAGATATAGACTTAGATCACAATATAGTAGTGATGAAGAGTAGGCCGAAGTTCAAGACATTAGTCAGGAAGAATCAATACGCAAAGAAGTGGGATACGGAAGTACTAAGGAATGACGAGATACGTTTGAAGTTCTCTAACGCTATAGATACAGCAATAAGGAATAGCGCAGTAGGCAGTACAGTTGAAGAGGAATGGACATCTCTAAAAAGGGCCATCACAGAAGTTGGGAAGGAAAACATAGGTACAAAGAAAGTAGCTGCGAAGAATCCATGGTTAACAGAAGAAATACTTCAGTTGATTGATGAAAGGAGGAAGTACAAACATGTTCCGGGAAAATCAGGAATACACAAATGCAAGTCGCTGAGGAATTAAATAAATAGGAAGTGCAGGGAAGCTAAGACGAAATGGCTGCAGGAAAAATGTGAAGACATCGAAAAAGATATGATCGTCGGAAGGACAGACTCAGCATACAGGAAAGTCAAAACAACCTTTGGTGACATTAAAACCAACGGTGGTAACATTAAGAATGCAACGGGAATTCCACTGTTAAATGCACAGGAGAGAGCAGATAGGTGGAAAGAATACATTGAAGGCCTCTATGAGGGTGAAGATTTTTCTGATGTGATAGAAGAAGAAACAGCAGTCGATTTAGAAGAGATAGGGGATCCAGTATTAGAATCGGAATTTAAAAGAGCTTTGGAGGACTTACGGTCAAATAAGGCAGAAGGGATAGATAACATTCCATCAGAATTTCTAAAATCATTGGGGGAAGTGGCAACAGAACGACTATTCACGTTGGTGTGTAGAATATATGAGTCTGGCGACATACCATCTGACATTCGGAAAAGCATCATCCACAGAATTCCGAAGACGGCAAGAGCTGGCAAGTGCGAGAATTATCGCACAATCAGCTTAACAGCTCATGCATCGAAGCTGCTTACAAGAATAATATACAGAAGAATGGAAAAGAAAATTGAGAATGCGCTAGGAGACAGTCAGTTTGGCTTTAGGAAAAATAAAGGGACGAGAGAGGCAAT